>NW_028301552.1:22392500-22402500 GCF_042242905.1 Orbicella faveolata
CCTTACGTGATTGTTGATCGCTTATGTTCCTCCACACGTTGATGTAGGTGTCGACTCGTGAAGCCGACACAGTCTGCATCGCACAGACCACACTTGTAATAGTAAACAACGTTTTGTTGATTCATAATTGAAGGTTTATGTTCCTTTGGTTTGAATTGTCCTTTGATCTTCTGACTTGTGTAAACAGGCTGGACAACGGCATCAATCTTTCGAATGAGATCACCGAGTTGGTGTCTTAACGCATTCGCCGATTTCTGGTCTTTAAACGGTAAGACAATTCTGATGGGAGCATCTTGTTCATCGGATACTTGTTGTTTAGAACACACATTCTCAGTAACTTTCATTTCAATAAAATGTCTGACGGTGTTCTCTACGAGGGTTTTGGGATAATGCAGGCGAGCAAAAACCATCTTAAGACGTTCACATTCTTGATGGAAGAACTGCCAATTCGAGGAGAGTTTGAACGCACGGTTTAACATTGTCTTCAGTAGAGAATGTTTATACCTTAAGTCAACATAGCTTTGGTAATGCAGTAAATGCCCAGTATCGGTCGGTTTCAGTAGACCTTCATATCTAGTCGGGGACCATTTCTGATAATCACCATTCCAAGAAAGGGAAGCTTGCCGTTGTCTTCGAGTTCCATTATGAAGCTGAGTGAGGGGTGGATTTCATTCAGTGTTAATAAGAATTCAGAGGCAGATGAAACATCGGGCATTTTGGTGAGGGTGTCGTCGACATAGCGCTTATAGAAAACACGCATCTTGTTTTAGTTTTCCAATTTTTCTTCAATATTGCACATAAACGCATTTGCCATTAGTGGCTCGAGGGGAAAAATCGTGGCAATCCCGTCCACTTGCTCATACAGATTTCCTTTAAATTGGAAAAGCTGGTTTTTCGTAACAACCTCTAACAGCTCTATAAGGTCCGTTTTTAACTCGTGAATTGCGCATGCGCAACACGAGTTATCGTGAGTTATGGGAAAATGTGTCGCTCGCTCGGTGGGCTGTAAACATTATGTAAATGAGGTACGCTCGCGGCTTACTTTTAAATTGCTGTTCATCTTTAATTGGAATAAACTGTTTTAAAGGTCTAAATTAAAAGATAAAAGTTAAAGAAGACTGGGCCACCGAAAATGAGAACATCAAGGATCATAAAATCGATGAGCAGCACAAGTTCTCACTGGATGCGGACTTCGTATGGATTTTACAGAAACGGAAGTCGTTGAAGTACGGTTACGGTATGGTAAATACACATATAGCGAGCGAAATGATATAAACACATAGCATTTATTTATTGTATCGCTAAAAACAACGAAAAAAGAAAGGGAAAAAAAAATGAACCTCCTCCCACCCGGATTCGATCGCAGAGCCTTTCAACCGGTAATCTTGTCCACTATCCTTTGTGCTACGTGAACATTACACGAAGACGATCGGGAAAACCAGGAGGGAGAGGTGAACACGTCAGATTGGGCTGACCCTATGATCATGGCTATTATGACGTCACGGCGAAAGATGCTCGCAAATGCAGAAAATTTTCGAAAATGGCGGCGTTACCTCTAGTTGATACAGGTTTTTGAGGCGGATTTCTCCGATCATTCCAGCTCCAAATGGTGTTGTATTTGGATCTCAAGGAGTAATTATCATTTTTCTTTCTTGAGAGGTAAGTAGATTTTAATTATAACTGAAAAATCTTGCATAAAGTGTATTTAAAGTGTTACAGCCATCGCTCTCCGGTGGAAATATGTGGGGCAAAATTTTGACCATTCGCCCCGTAAAATTGCCTTTTTTGGGTGATCGGTAACTTAAAGAAACGTGTAACGTGGTCACAGAAGAGCTTATATGTGTAGGAAAACATTGTAATTGAAGATGATTTTGAAGAATCGGTAGTAATCAAAGGCTCTGCGAGCCAACTCGTGAATTTGATAAGCCAATGAAATTTAAATATCGTCAATAGAAAATGAGGTTTGATTTCCATACTAGGGTATGAACCGTTCTAAGAAGTGTTGGACTGGTAAATGGACATTTTGAGGAATATGATATGAAATTCAATTAGGCCTCAAAGACAGAAAATATGGGCTGAGTGGGAGTTAATGTAAGACAATTACCGTTCCAGATTTTACTTTAAAGGTTTGTGGAAAGAAAGTTCAAAAGGGTGCTGTTTTTCTCCAAGGTAGCGGGAAATGACTTAGAGCCATAGCTGTATTTTGTACATAACCTGGGTGGGGATACTCTAAAGTAAAAATTTTGGTGATTTGAATTAAACTCCTAAATGAGGCCAATCTGACTGTGGCTTAAACTTTATTTGACTGCAAAGAATGGGCTACAATGACAACATTTCTCTTTATATAATTATTTTTTTTGTGTGCAACCCCAAAAAGTACTGATGACTAAAATTAGTGGCACCCTAAGTGAGATTTGCACCCTTGTTAAGTGAGAAAAACATCATTACCCTTTTCACAAGGGAGTACCCCTTCCAACAGGGTGTGGAAAAGCAGTGAGTAAGTAAGTTAAGAGTGGCGAACGTTTTTGATAATTTATTTTTCAAGGACTTCCGATCAGCCGAAGACTTGTGGCTACTTACTGAAAATTTCAAACTATTCTTAAGGACTTCTAAATATTTCGTAAAAGATTAATATACCTTTAGGAGCTTGTGAGAATTGCACTGTGAAGGAGGGTTGATTGTAAAATTGCACAGTATAAATTATAATCAGCTGCAAGTGACTCACCCAGATTTGAGTGTAATTAAGGAAATTGCATGGATAAACATGAGATGTACATTTTTACTTGGTTTTATGAAAATATGTCTGCCAGTAAAACTGGTTCTTTACAAATGGAAACTCAAGACATTATGTATTAAATTAGTTCACAAGGAATAACTAGTAGAATTACTATGAAGGACTGTCAAACTATGAAATCAGCCAAACTCAAGCTAACTGAAGGTATCAAATGTTTCCCTCTAATCTTTGATTATCTAGCAGTTTTCCAGTGAATTGTTTGCATTTATGGTGGTTTTACATCAACTGGTTTGTTTTGGTAATTATGACTATGGTAAAATCAAACTGGCACTTACCAGTCTATGTGCTTTATACAAAGCCTTAAAGAGCCAGTTCATTTAATAAATGATTCTGAGGAAGGCAATCACACAGTCTAATAATAGTTCAACTATTGTAAAAAATGTTGTTGTTACTAGTTGAAATAGTCATGATAGAAGTTCATGGTGCTTGTATGAATATAACCAAAGAATAGATGGAAGGTGCTGAATTCATTATTTGATGTTAAGTTCTCAAGACCACATTGTTGTTTTCAGTGAAGTTGACAGCAGTAGTTCCAACAAATATAATACATGTACTTCTTTCTTTGGGATTTGTGTTATTAACTGCGTGAACTCCAGTGATGCTGTCCCTGCATTTTTCACCCTGTTCATTTTTTTGTAACTTCAGATACTGTAACTGGTACTAAATCCAGAATGAATATAGTTGGCTGTAGTGCTGTATGTCTCTGTTAATTACCATGTGCAAGTAACTACATCATTCCAGTTCTTATAGCGTATTTTAGTAGTCTCCATAGTCCAGTGGCCAATGTATGTGAGATAAGCTCTGAATGATCTGCTATTTTATAAGAAGATATAACAAGTGTTAGCAACAATTGTTTTAGTAAAGCTGTTGGTCCACCCTGACACCACACCTGTTCTGGATTCTTCACTTTTTATCTTCTAGATGACTTTTTTGCAATTTCCTGTATGTGATCTGGGTTCTCTGCTTTCCGTTTCCTTTTAGACTTTTTGTCAATTTCTCTTTCGTGTTCTGGGTTGGTCATTTTCCTTCTTGTGACAGTTTGTTTCCTTTCCTCCCTAATTGTTTCAATATTTTGTACCTTTGCATGGAATTTTGACTCTCTCTTTTTCTAAAATCTGCATTAGCTCTTCTCTTTTTCATGTATTCTTTCATGCAACCTTGATCAGCTCTGTATTTTATCTGTTTATCAATTTTTTTCTTTCAACTACAGTTTGATCACATGTTTTGTTGTTTGATACCTGACAATTTCTCGTTTCTACCGTAGAAACATAATGAGTTTTACTTATGTGTCCAATGTAAATGTTTGTGTATTCTCCTGTCACATTCACTGCTTGAACAACAGTAACAGGAGCAAACGTTTGAAATTATTCAGTGATATGAATTGACAGATTTAGGCAATTGGCCAGTGCTTGAATTATAATTGCATCAGCCCGTGTTCCCTGACATGACATATTGTTCAAATAGTCTTGCCAAGAATGATCAGTGTTACTCTCTATGAACTGTTCAAGGTTCTGCAGTAAAGTACTTGACTTTACGAGCACTTCCCGAGGACAGCCGAAGTACGGTCGATCTATCAATTCCATTTTCTTTGAAAACAAAATGAACCATGACCGAGAATAACCATAAAAAACCTTTAATTGTTTAAGATACAAACTGTAAGTGCTTACCTGGCAATGGCACGAAGGCTTTTTCTCACAACAATGAACGACTCCAGTCCAGAAACGTTCGGCAAGCCATTCGTGGGCTCAAACTTTACGAACCACTTCCCAACGTCGATACAGCTCCAGGAATAACGAACACAGCCATCTTAAAGGAGTCACTTAACCAGTGGGCCATGGGCGACACTTTATAATCGGTCTCGGCGAGCGTGAAGCTCAACTTCGCGAACACCCGAGTCTTTTGAGCCCGTGGTGGAATTAACCAAAAGATCAGCGTTTTGATACTACTTAATAAAAAGGTTATTTTCGCCTCCTCTTAATTACTTGTAAACGTGGTTCTGTGATACTGCAAGGGACATTCTAGTCCACCCTGCCATCAAGAGGTGGAGAGTTCAAATCCGTCGCCCGCCTGAAACTTTTTTATTTTTCTCAATTTCTTTTCTTTTTTATCTTTTTTCTTTCTCGGACACACAAATCATTTTCCTGTATATATATATTGAAAAAATAGAAGCACTGACACCATAAATGAAATATACGCTGCAAACTGCCAAAAGTATGTTCGGAGATTGGCCAAACGTAATTCACGGATGAAAAACGTATAGTTTTAAACTCTTTTAAGATTCTCATTAGCTTCTTTTTCACCCACCACTATTCTTAGCAACAAAGATGGCCATTTCTTTTGTTTATTACTCGCCAAAAACTATCAAATGCACGTAAAAGCCTGAAATCGAAAAAAAGTTTACAGGAATCGACCAATCGAGCGAGCGAGCGAGTGCCATTCTTCACATCATATCTACAACTCGCTCTTGCGCATGCGCGCAATTCACGAGTTAAAAATGATCAGTTCATTTGAGTATGAAATATCTGCAATCTCGTGTTCGGCACATGTTCTGCAACAGGCCTAGCAAACAGAAATATCCACAATGATGGAAATGAGAACTTTCACGGACAAGAACTTAGGCTTAATTATTTAAATAAGACTTAAAGCCTGCCTACTGCACAACGGTGGTTAAAATACAGACAGAGGATAAAATGAATATGCAGACTGCAGACTTTTTAAAAAATATCCTATTTCCTTTTATAGAGAGCTAAGTGCTCCGGTTAGCCTGAAATATACAGCTCATGTTAGCCGGTGTACTAAATTTTGCGTGTTTTTGAGCCTTCCGACATCTAATTTTTGAAAACCAAGGTATTTTTGGACACAATATTAATAGGTTATCTTATTCCTGTGGTCTGTTGATCGCTTTCTTTCAAATTCTTTGAGCAATCATCGGATGAAAAACTTTGTGGTGTCATTTTTTAGCGGCCATTGAAACTTCACGGGCTGGCTCACGAGTGACGTCATAATGGCCAAGATCATCGGGCGCGCAATCGCATGGCTGCGCAAGCGAAGTTGACTATGGTTGGCCATTCGTTTCAAAATTACGACAAGGTATACGCGGGTTTTTCTGCCCCGTATACTTGTTTACATACGTTACGTATGGGCTTTAAGCTCATATATACGACCATTTAGATCGCGTATATACGCATTTTTAAAGGGCCACATATTTGCGTAAATTCAAGCGCGGGGATATGCGAAATAAATGCCCAAATATACGCGTCCTAAAGGACCCATATATACGCGTGCTAAAATGCGCGTATACGCGGGTCTCGTAAATTATGTTGTATATGCCGGCACGAAATGTGCCTTTTCAGAGAATATCTGTTCGTGTATGATAACAATGAAAATTACTTTAACTAGAAATCGTCAAAATGGCGGCAGTGGTAAAAATGCCTTGTCTTGGTCTATCTGCTATTTAATGTTTATTACTGCAGCTCTCCAGTGAATGAACTACTAGAAACAGTTATGCGTCTTTTGAATGACTGTTTAAGATTTTATCCTAATGCTAAGAAAACGACGAAGCCGTGATAACGAGCGCCAAATGCGGCGTAGCCACGAGGAGTCTGTTTTGTTTGTCTTGTTTTTGTTTGTTTGTTTTTTTATTTATTTCATTCTAAAATTACAACGATAAATATAAAGTAAACAAGTAGAAGAAGAGAAATGGAAAAAGGCAAAAATATAGCAAGCTAATTAGATGCCCTTGTTTAGATAATAATAATTAGGATAAAAAAGTTAACTTAACATAGGAGAGGAAGAGGTATGAATTAATTAATACTGAGCAAAATAATACTGGTAGAGTGCTGTTTTAAAACGTTTTCTAGTTGCTAAGTTACGTATAGATAAAGGAAGGTCATTCCAATAGTAACATCCAATAACAGTGGGGCAAAATTTCCTTGTATTTATTCTGGCGAAACCGGGATTTAAGTGTTGTGAGGATGCACTACGAGTAGTGTAGTTATGTTGCTCAGATACCAGAGATAAAGTGTAATTAGACGGTTTTTCATCAATTAAGTGGTCATATAATAGCTGGCAGGTACATAATTTAAGGAGGAGAAGCCTGGGGGGTTCTTGCTGGTTTTCGCGGTTTTGTCGCTTTGTGCACTCGCGCTCAAATTGCGTAAAAAATTGCTAAACCGCCAAGCTACGCAGGCTAATCCTTTAGTTGACTCACTGGACAGAGGTACCAAGGCAAATGCTGAGAAGATAGGGCGTCTAGAATCGCTGGTGAGACAAATGCAATATTTACTATTTAAATGGGAAATGTTTGCATTAAGAGCAGTTTCATGCACCTCAGTGTATTCCATTAGGGCTTTGCCAACTGTATCAGCTTCTAATGGAAGAGTGGGTCCTCCAGCCTATGATATATCAATACCTCAAGGGAAGTTTTAGGAAACAGAATGTGATTTTAGTGTAAGTCCTATTGGGTCTTCACCAGATAATTCATCTGGTTGGGGGTTATCATCAAATGCGTCCCTGACAGCTAGTATTTCCAGTATTACATATATCTTGTAAAATCACTGCGTTCACCCATATTGTTTGTGCGTACAGCATGGTTATTCCCTGCCTCAACTAGGAGGTTTAACTGGTTGTTAATTCTGGAAAGAAATATGTAATACAAACAGAACAGATCGATTATGCTGATCGATTCCAGGATGCCATTTTCTTCCATCTAATAGAACAGAGTGTAGTAGAACTGACCAACTTAAATAAAGACTTCTCTCCAGAGAAGCTCAATTCACTGGTTGTGTACAGACAACCAAGCAATTTTGCTTCCCCTATTAAATCCCCTGTGCCATGGCATAGTTCTTCCTACCTCTAAATTTTCATCCCCTTCGTCTAAACACACTCTAGAGGGCAATCCATAACTTTGCACAGCAGCTAAGAATAGAGCGAGCCCAGTCGCAGCAGAATTGTTTGTTGCACAACTTAAAGTCTAAAGCCCTGTCAAAACCACCAAGTATTACGAACCTCCAACTGATAAGGCAGTGTAGTCCATCAATGTGCCAGAGGGAATTAGGTCCCCTGACGCTGTCAACATGCCTTGTGATGGTATTGAACCACCTCAAATCAGACCCTGTTGGGTCAGTTTGAAAAAAACTTCCCCTTACACGCTGACGCTGAACATAGGTATTTCTACTTCGCAAATGACCCAGCATGATACTGATACCAGAATTGGAAAACCCACTTTAGTCTTATTTCTCGAATCATCAGGGCCGGGTTCTTCGAAAGCCGGTTAACGCTAACCCAGGATTAAAAGTTAACCCAAATATAAATTTTTCTCTATAAAAATGTTTTCCACTGCTTATGCTTTGTGTAGTTTGAGATTACTCAAGTTCAAAACTGAGCCGCAAACATTTCCCGTCTACGTAGTAAGTATTGAATTTGTCTCACCAGCAATTCAAGGGGCAGAATTCTCTCAGCATTCGCTTGGGCACCTATGTCCTAAACGGTGAACAGAATCCAAAGCAACTTCACGACGAACGATTAAATTCTCTGCCATGTTACGATTACCGTGAGGATAAAATCTTGAACAGTCATTCAAAAGACGCATAACTGTTTCTAGAAGTTCAGTCACTGGGGGAGCTGCAGTAACAAACATTAAATAGCAGATAAACCAACACAAGGCATTTCACCACTGCCACCATATTGACGATTTCTAGTTAAAGTAATTTTCATTGGTATCATACACGAACAGCCATTCTCTTAAAAGGCACATTTCGTGCTGGCATATACAACGTGATTTACGAGACCCGCGTATACGCGCATTTTAGCACGCGTATATATGGGTCCTTGTAGGACGCGTATATTTGGGCATTTATTTCGCATATCCCCGCGCTTGAATTTACGCAAATATGTGGCCCTTTAAAAATGCGTATATACGCGATCTAAATGGTCGTATATATGAGCTTAAAGCCCATACGTAACGTATGTAAACAAGTATACGCGGCAGAAAAACTCGCGTACACCCTGTCGTAATTTTGAAACGAATGGCCAACCATAGCTGACCTCTCCCTCCTGGGGAAAACAAATACTAAAACAATTAATTAAACCGCTGATAACACGGCGGGCTCGAGTCCGTACCAGGATTGTCCGGAGGTTAATTTGTCCTTCACCGAGCAACTGTCAGTGAGTATATTTGGCATTCGTGGATTTTTCTGACGCTCGACAGTGCCTTTTTTAAAACTTAGAAGTCACAAGTGTTCATTCGTCGGCAAATAGAGTCGCGACGTTTGTTTTGAGAGTTCTTGGTGACACGCTTTGCACCGGGACTCTTCGCAAGCTACACACAACACAGGTAAGCTGAAACAAGATGTTTTGGGGTGTCTGGAAAACCCGAATAGCGAACAGCGAATAGTCCCGAATAGCGAACAGCGAATAGTCCCGAATAGCGAATAGCGAATAGTACGAATAGTCTCGAATAGTGCGAATAGTGGCGCACAGTCTCGAATAGTGGCGAATAGTGACGAATAGTGGCAAATAGTGGCAAATAAGTGGCAAATCGTAGCAAATAGGGTACCCAGTACCTCGCAGTCAACCTCGCAGTCAACCTCGCAGCAACGTAGGACGAGATTTTCCCGCTAAAAAGCACAGACGCTTATCAGGACATAAGGTGTTTCTAAATGTAATTTCCTCTGTTTCAACCGCTCCAAAAGCGTAAATACGTCTTTATTAGGTTATCCTTGTGTTTTCTGTTTTCTTAATGTCGGCGATGGACAGCCCGAGCCTGAGTCCGGAGAAGAAAAGGTAATAAATTCACTGAAATTCTGTTGCTTATTTGGATAATGAATTAACGCAGGATATTAGACCTAACGCGGTGACTATTGACGACTATTCGTCACTATTCGCCACTTTTCGCGACTATTCGCCACTATTCGCACTATTCGAGACTATTCGCACTATTCGGGACTATTCGCTATTCGCTATTCGCGACTATTCGCTATTCGCTATTCGGGTTTTCCAGACAACCGATGTTTTGTTCGAGAAGCTTGGTTTCGAAGAAATCGGAGTGAATCAACGTAGTAGTTGAAGGATACATTAGTCGTCGCGATCACCGACTGGATCTGAAGAGAGTTTAACATTCCACATTAGGCCGTTCAGTGCTGGACTTTTTCGAACATGGTGAAAGAGAGGTTGTTGAGACAGTTTGTCTTGTTACTTTTCCTTTGA
>NW_028301552.1:22405000-22477500 GCF_042242905.1 Orbicella faveolata
CAAAACTAATTTGCCCTAAACGCATGCGTAGATTAGTTAGGGTTCGTGGCTTCTATATTAGGTGAAGGATACATTGCATACGGAATCACGCACAAATGTTGAGTGGTTTTCCTTATGGTAGAGCTCAACATGTAAGACGCATGCGTTCTAGCATTGTTAGTGTTATACACTATCTTTACACGCAGTATTTTATATATCGTGTCATGTGACTAAGGACGGCAGTTATTTTTCAGGTAGCGCCAATTGTCCCTTTTTATTGCAAAAGTGAAACGTTACTGTGGCTGCGTAGCTTTTAGAATTACAAACAAGTCGGTTCAACAAATATCATCTGCTGTTTTCAATCTACAATAGTGTGCTTGTCAGGGTTCAAATATATTGCTTCTCCTTAGCGACTTGTTTATTTCTTGCCTTAATTGTGTCTGTAAGAGAGACCAAAAAGTTCTCAAGTTAGTGGCTTTAATACTCCGCAAATTGTAAATTTGTAACAAAAGAAACCAGGAAAATGCTCAAATATTGCTGCAGACGCCGTGGCACCTAATGAAAGTTCAAATTAATTTAATCAGTCTTTGAGGAGACTCATTCTATCGGCCAAGTAGCACTGTTTATCTTCAATACTTTTCGTTGAAAAGCTTCTCAGCAAAAATCAATATCGTTGTGTGTTAATTTTGAATTGTTTTATTGTTAACAACAAAGGTGGCAACAGAAAAAGAAAGTGGTATTTCGTGACTATCTAATAATTAAATTAGTTCTTGTTCATCGGTAAAAATTTGCATTTTTAGTAAAACATCGTCTCTGTTCCGTTTCTTCATCACTACATCAGATATTTAACTTTCTTTCATTTATCTCCAAAAAACAAGGACATCTTCCGTATGTTTTGGAGAAAACAGGGGTTTCATATTACATGGCTTTGCGAGGAAAACAAAAGTATCAAGTTACAAAGTTGGCGTGAAGAGCTAAATTGTCACGTTTGCTGCTTCAGCGTATTGTTGAATTTAAAATGAACGAAAATCAACTTAAAGCACCGGTAGTAATTAATTTGTGCGTAATGTTTGGGCCTTGAATGAAAATACAACCTTGAAACATACACACTGCAAAGGGGAAAAGCCGTAGCAGACTACCAAGGTAGACACAAACCGGAAGTGAACCGAGCAGGGGTGAGTACTTATGGGACTACTGTATCAGAGCTATCAATTGCGCTCTGCACTATCTGAGATTGTCTCACTAGTATAGAAGTAGAAGTCTACTCGTGGCAAGTCTATCTGGAGGCGTTCATGCGGGATGTTTTGGTCTATGTAAGCATTAACTTTGAATGGCTACCCTGGAACCGCAAACACTAATGCCTCGTCCACACTTCGCCGAAGAAATTTGAAAAGAGTGTTAATCACTCTGAAAACACATTAAATGTTTTCCGTCCACACTTCGTTGGAGAAATTTGAAAAAGCAACAATCACCGGTCATTTTGGATTTGTGTTTGAGGAAATCGTGACGTCATCGTTTTGGAAAAGCTCCATTTTGAAAATGTTTTCCTTTCACATAAAAAAAAAAAGCCGGCAGTGTTTTCGTTTGACGAGCGCCCGTTTTCGTGGCGAATTAATGTGGACGGAAGACCTAACCGTAGAAATAAAGCTGCTTTTTCAAATTTCTCTGACGTAGTGTGGACGAGGCCTCAGTGTAATTGTTTATCAAGTATTGCAAATCAAACCTGAAGGTCAAAATTGCTAAAATTACGCACTGGTCGGTAAACAGGCACTGAGTATCAGATAAGATCGAAATCTCCGGTGATATCACAAATTGTTCTTGCAGACAGACTAGTTGGTGTTTCCACTGGAATGCTAGCAGGCTTGTACCAAGAGTCTTCGTTCACCTTGACCAGCGGTCGGGAAACGAGCGACCCTGGAGAGATCCGATTTGAAGTCCGAAAATATCAGACTTCCGGTTGAATTGGCCCCTGAGCCTAGCTCATAAACACGTGGCTCATTCGAGTCGCTTGTGTTTTTCCTTAGCGTGCAAGGGCACCTGTTTTTTTTTTTTTTCTGCTCTTGTTTCATGCGAAAAAAGAAAAAAAAAATAACCAAGAGCCAAAAAAACCGGATGCTCTCGCAGACTAGTTTTTCTTCCAATCGTTTTTAGTGCAGAGTGCACTATTGGGATGGTTTAGGGGGCTGCTGTTCGCTAAGACACTAACGCACTAACGCCTGAGGTGTAAACTTTAATGTTTGTTTAATTAATTAATTTCAATTAATCAATTAGCCTTGCGGGAAGGGGGGGAGGGGCTGGGTGCATTAGGTACCCGAGTGCACTACGCAAAACGTGATAACATGGCAAAAATATATATATGGTTTTACAAATCTCATGCTATCCTTGTGGTGCCATTCTCTCAAGAAGAGAAGCAATTTGCTCCAAACGCATGCGCAGATTTGTTAGCGTCAAAGTCGACTATATGTTAGGTGAAAGATACATTTCATAGAATATAAGACGCATGCGTTCTAGCATTGCTAGTGTGATAAACTCCGTTCTCGAGTTCAGATGCACGTTTTTTTTTATTTTTTGTAATGAGTGATATCACATTCTCGTTTTGGCTGGGGATAGCAGTTATATTTCAGGTAGCGTCAGTTCTCTTTTTTTAGTCCAAAGAACGTTACTGTGACTGCGTATCTTCTGGAATCTTCCCTAGTTCTATTCAGGAAATGTCGTCTGCTGTTTTATAACTATTGTGTGTTTGCCAGGGTTGAAATAGAGAATCGGAACATATTGCTTCTCCTTAGCAGCTTGTTTATTTCCTCTTCTATGAAAGAGAACCCAAAGATCATATTCAGCCGAAACTTTCGGACAAAAGAAACTTCGTTATTATTGCCTCAGACTCCGTGGCGCTTACTGAAACCTCCAATTAATTTCATCAGTCGATGAGGTGACTCGCTCACCGATGTGGGATATAATTTCGGTCAAGTAAAGATCTCGACCTTCAGTACTTCTCGTTGAAACGCTCCTCAGTTGTATTACTCAATGGCATTGTGTATTAGTTTGATGTGGTTTTATTGTTTACACCAACTCGGCTGGCAACAGAATTAGATCGCACTATTCCGTGATTCGACGTGACTATTTGATAATTAGATTAATTCTTGTTTATGGTGAAATGAAAATTAATGTTTTGAATAAAACAAAATCGTTCCTCTTCAACTTTTCAGCAGATATTTAACTTTTATATTCCATTTATCTCCAGCAGTAAGTTAAAAAAATACACATCTTTCTTATATTTTCGTGGAAGCAAAGGTATCTTGTTGCATACGTTGGCGAGGAAAACAAAAGCATCAAATTACAAACGTTGGCGTGAAAAGTAATGCTACAAAATGAACGAAACTCAAGATAAAATACCACAATAAATTTAAAACCGTCTTGACAAACGGTAATTGTAAGTTATTTTTGGGCAAAACACAAACATGAAACATACGCACGGCTAAGAATATGTCTTATCAAGTTTTTTGTCCGCTCATATTCTGCAAAGGGAAAAAGGCCTAGGTGACTACCGAGGGAAAGAACAGCAGGGGTGAGGAACTGTGTGACTACTGCATCAGAGATGTAAATTACACTCTGCACTATCTGAGATTTTCTCACTAGTCATTGTTTTTAAAGTCAGTGAAACTTAAGGCTGCAATGGAACTAGATATTCTTCGCTGTGGATACTTCACCATCAGCATACCTACATTGGTTACATGAGCTGGAGGTCTGTTCCTTTCTTTTTGCTTAATTTTCTCTAATTTCCCTCGACAAAGGAAAGTAACCCATGTCTCCTCGTCGTCTTGTTGCAACTTGAAATGAAAATATCGCCTAGACTTTGCATTTCACAGAATTTTTACATCAGAAACTTCCATCGAAAATGTCATGAACGTGTCCTTGTACATGTACGTCCTTATAAGCAGAACCTGAAAATGCCATTTTGCAACAAAACTCAAAACTCGTTTCTGTTTATCTCAGTTGATAAAGGGAGAATGATTAATGTTTTCATTAAGACAGTATTGCCTTGATTTTTCAATATTTCCAATGTTCACTTTTCAACCACATTTACTGCCAACCATTTCTTGGTGAACCAGAAACAAAAATGATAAATGTTTTAATCACATGATCTCTTCCCCCCTTGTCAAATGTAATGGTATGATGGTTTCAGTTGGAATGCCTTCTTATCCAAATGTTACTTTGTTTCCTTGGTACCTTATTAGCGAACACTGAACTACTGCTCGTACTCTAAATATGAAAATCAACCACAATATTCCCTAAACCAGATAATACTTATAACATAATCCAAAAAATATTTTAATTCTTTTGTTCAATTAACGAGTTTGCTTACAGAGCACTTTGATTGTGATGTTGAAGTCACATTCCTTATTGAACCAATTGTCTTTGAAAGCTTTTTCCGCTAGGATTTCGATTGTTTCATCCACTGGTACGTTTGTGAAAAGAGACGAAACATCGTATGACACTAAAATGTCCTGTTCGTCGATTTTCATCTCATGAAGATCACCAACAACTTATATGAAGATAGATTCTTCATATGTTCGTCGATATCAGCGTTGTTGCTGAGGAGCCTCGAGATCTTTTTTGTGTGACCATTCATCAACTGAAGATATTGCTCTTTACGGAGAGTGACGATCGTTCTCAGAATGCAGGCGAAGCGAAGGGGAGGACATTTCTCACGGATCTCATTGTAAACCTCATTGATTTCTTCCAGTTGTCCTTCTTTCAGAAGCTTGCCTTATACCGTGGTCTGGACTTCGCTCTTCCACAGCCAGTTTCACCAATGGAAATACAAGCAACCTTTGAAAAAGCCTTCTGGAAACTAGAGCCGAAACTAAGCGACGAGAACAAAGAATTAGCAGCTGCAACGCTACGTTCTATTGCCCTTACCTACATCAAGAGGAAAGGCCCGACACCACCAAAATCAATGTTGAGAGCGATAGGTCACCTAAAGAAGAGAGACGATATTGTAATTACGCGACCGGATAAAGGCTCGGGAGTCGTGATCTTAGACAAAACAGAGTATGTCAGCCTACTGAAGGAATCATCTGTTAGTGATGAAACTAAATTTATACCCATCAGTCTCGAAAGACCAAAAGCAAAGGGAAGACCTCCGAAGCATTACCACCCACTACTTAAAAAGGAGAAGGAATTGTCCCCCATCGTGCAAAGAATTCTTCCGAAACCCATAGCCGACTCACTGATCCAACAGGGTTCTAGGCTCGCACACCTTTATGGTTTGCCAAAGACCCACAAGAAGAAACTAACGGTCCGTCCAATCCTGTCAGCAACAAGAACCTACAACTACAAGCTTGCTAAGTGGCTTGATGAAAAGCTAAAACCTTTGTCCGTCAACGACCAAACCGTTAACGACATCTCCTCGTTTGCTGGTGATCTTCATGAGATGAAAATCGACGAACAGGACATTTTAGTGTCATACGATGTTTCGTCTCTTTTCGCAAACGTACCAGTAGATGAAACAATCGAAATCCTAGTGGAAAAAGCTTTCAAAGACGATTGGTTCAATAAGGAATATGACCTCAACATAACAAAAACGGACATTATAGAGCTGTTAGAGGTTGCTACGAAAAACCAGCTTTTCCAATTCGAAGGAAATCTGTATGAGCAAGTGGACGGGGTTGCCATGGGCTCTCCCCTCGGGCCACTAATGGCAAATGCGCTTATGTGCAATATTGAAGAAAAATTGGAAAACCAAAACAAGATGCGTGTTTTCTATAAGCGCTATGTCGACGACACCCTCACCAAAATGCCCGATGTTTCATCTGCCTCTGAATTCTTATTAACACTGAATGAAATCCACCCCTTACACAGCTTCACTATGGAACTCGAAGACAACGGCAAGCTTCCCTTTCTTGGAATGGTGATTATCAGAAATGGTCCCCGACTAGATACAAAGGTTTACGTGAAACCGACCGATACTGGGCATTTACCTTTACTGCATTACCAAAGCCATGTTGACGTAAGGTATAAACATTCTCTACTGAAGACAATGTTAAACCGTGCGTTCAAACTCTCCTCGAATTGGCAGTTCTTCCATCAAGAATGTGAACGTCTTAAAATGGTTTTTGCTCGCCTGCATTATCCCAAAACCCTCGTAGAGAACATCGTCAGACATTTTATTGAAATGAAAGTTACTGAGAATGTGTGTTCTAAACAACAAGCATCCGATGAACAAGATGCTCCCATCAGAATTGTCTTACCGTTCAAAGACCGGAAATCGGCGAATGCGGTAAGACACCAACTCGGTGATCTCAGTCGAAAGATTGATGCCGTTGTCCAGCCTGTCTACACAAGTCAGAAGATCAAAGGACAATTCAAACCAAAGGAACATAAACCTCCAGTTGTGAATCAACAAAACGTTGTTTACTATTACAAGTGTGGTCTGTGCGATGCAGACTGTGTCGGCTTCACGAGTCGACACCTACATCAACGTGTGGAGGAACATGAGCGATCAACAATCACGTAAGGGATGAGCAGGGAAAGGATCCAGAGACTATTGGAAGCAATTTCAGGATTTTGAAAAAATGTCAGAGTAAACTCGACTGTTTGAGTTTTGAAATGCTTTTTATTCGTAAACTTCAATCAAAATTGAACAAACAGAGTGACTTGATCCGCGCGAAGCTAGTTACCTAATTATTTTAATTATTTTATTTTTAAATCGTTTCTATCGCCTTAACGTTTTATTACTCATGCCGCAATTTTCTTGTATTGTTTCTATGTAAATATTTTAGGGTTTTAGTCAGTGTCTCATTAGCATTCTTACAATCGATTGTATATATTTAGGCGCATGTAAAACTTTTACTTTTCAACTTGAAAATGACCGTCGAGCGGTGGAAACGTCGTTGCTTTTTAATGTTAACTTTTTTAGTGAAAGATTGTACATTTTACCACAATACCATGCAAACTTTACACAATCCATTAGGCGCAAGGAAAGCCAGATTTTCGCAAATGTTTCCCTTTGCTAAGGAAAACGCTCAGGTTTGTCTGAGATGTTGGAATTTTTTTACGATTTTATGGGCATTATGAAAGGTAGCTGGCGCTAAGAGTTATGGGTAAATGTACCAGTTACCATGTATTTCCACGGGAGATTGGAAGACAGTGTTTACAGTCTTTCGAAACGGTTTAGGTATACCTTATATTAACACATTCCCAGGGTCTTAGCGGCATTGGTCTCATGCATGTAGATTACATCTGATAGCACAGTATTGAGATAACAAGGCCTGTCAAAAATTTCGCTTTAGACACATCCTTAGTGGGGTCTGACCGGGAATGAAGGAGGTGTAACGGAGGGGATATTACGTGGTCAATCCACTGGCCGCTAGCGCTGTTGTGCAAAGAAGCTTGCTTTCAGCCCGGTAATCCCGAAGTCATAACATGGGTTTAAAATATATTATCGACTAATATCGCCTGTTAATTTGCTGGTTTTCATGTGACGTCATCATTTTCCAAACTAAAAAATACCAATCCTTCTGAAGTTTTAGTTTCATCACCTTTAAGACCTTCTAATCACTTGACGTTTTACAAAGTTTTAGCTCGACAGGGTTCTTCATTTTGAGATAGAGCACGTTTGAATTTCTAAGTTTATTCGTTGCGTGACATCACAGTGGCGGCCCGAGAAAGCTCTTGCGTAGGTCAAAAGAGGAGATATCGCTCAAGTTTTTGCTAACTGTACAGTTCTTTGCACTAGAAGGAGCATTAATTTCAATGTAACGGAGCTCTAGAGTATTAAGAGTAAATGCCTATAAAAATGGACTTAAATCGCCTATCAATGGCACAAGTCGAAAAATTGATTTCGCTTGTATTTTGTCCATAGATAGGTCCTAGTAAGAATAGAAACGGACCATAGTTAGTTTCTGCTAATACAGCTTTCTTTGGTAGAAATACGCCAGAAACGATTTCGACCCGATTGGGCTCAAAATCTACTTCCGGTTTTGCTGAATTTTCCGAATGTTTGATTGCTTCGCGCTCCGCGGAACAGCTACTTGAGAATCTTTCAATGGATTTTATATTCAGTTCAGGTCTTCGTGGTATGACTGAGCGAAAAATAAAATAAATCAAGGTTAGTTTTGAGCCCGAAAAGAGATCAAACTGACACGCAGAATTTTACAGTGTGTCGCAAGAGAATTATTGCGTGAAAACATCGCCATATTTTTCTATGGGCTATAACTTTAAATACCATGAAAACACTTTCTACGGGTTAAATATACACCCACCTGTTAGGCTATCAAAAAACATCTCTGGGCAAATGATTTCAAGTCGCCCGCCTTGGCCTGTGTTTCTCATAGATTTTGCCCAAAATCCGGCGTTGGAATGTAAACAATTGCGTGACGCGGATAGCAACTCTCGAGTAAAATATTCGTTTCCAGCAATCCGATGAAAGCAATTTTTGAAACGTTGTGTAGATAAAATAATGGAAAATGTTTTTTTTTTTGTTTTCTTTTTTTGTTTAAGTTAGTATAAGTATGTATGTTTTTTCATTTGTATTGCAACACCCACGACATCCCTGATAAAGAATGTTTCTACAGTACTCCGGGAAATGATTTTAATACTTATTTATTTTATTGAATCACTGATAACTTACAATATAGTGGCAGTTTTAGAGATACACTTAACCAATCCTCTATGGTTTATGGCAATTGAATCATTGACTGACAAATAAAGTCAAGTGGAAATACCATAATTTCTATAAACTACTAACTGCGTGATGGCATCTCCGCTCTTCTAGCTGTGTAGAAAATTTGTACCTACACAATATGCTTAAACTCAGCTCGAAAACCCGGAATTTCTTGAATTGAATTAGCCCAGGAAGAAACTGCGTTTAAGTTTCGATCATACTGGGAAAAAATCCATCTTTTCTACTTTGGTTGTTTGATCAATTAACTGAAATTTGCAGATCATAACACTGGTAGACAAATAAACATTACAGTGGTCGATCTAGGACTAGGTTTACACTAAAGGAGTTTTTTTGGATTCGTAAAAGTTCCCGGATTCATCAATTTTAGAGCATTCGGATTAGTAGGGGTTTACAGTGAAAGGATATTCGGATTCTTAACCGTTTACACACGACGATAATTCCGGGAACATTCATGATGGAATGGTTAACAAGCAGTTTGTTGCCTCGACAACGAGAAACAAAATGCCTCCGAAAATAAGGCTAGGGGTAGGTTGAGACAGTCTGAAGTTTTCTTTCAACTCGCTGACCACGGTACTGTTGTCCCTCATGTCAGGTCCCTCCAGGTATTTATTCTGGTCTTTTCTTAATATCGAGAACCGTCGAGGTTTTCGATCGTGCCATCGTCGTCATCTGCGCAGTAAAGTATAAATTGGGTTTCTGAGGAGTATGGCATTACCCATTATAAAAGTGATTACCTACACCTGAAACAGCACGAGGTGATCACCCAGCGACCGCCATCAAATGGCCATCAGTGTGCCTACGACTCGACTACGACTGGATCATGTAATCCGCCATTTTCGTTCCACCGCAAACTCAAAAGATCACAGGCGGAAAAATATCCGGATTCGAGAGAAAATCGTTTACACGACAAAACTCTCCAGATTCAAAAGTTTTCGGATTCAAAGTTCCCACTTTAAATTCCGGATTCAAAATCTCCGGAGAAACGACCAAACCGGGGAGTTTTTATTTCGGATTCGTCCACTTTTGTGTAAACGGCAAAATCAATCCGGCACTAAAACGTTCCGAATTCATCACGAATCCGGAACAATTTCCTCTAGTGTAAACCTACAATCCTGGCCATAAGTTGTTGGGACACCTCCCCCTTTTGCGCGCTAAAACCCTCGATTTCAACTAGGTCCTTAACGTTTTAGAACAAAAGATGAATAGAAGCAAGTACAATTGACCCCCTCCCCCCTAGCAATGTTTGATGAAAACGAAGCTATTCTAAAGACTAGATCGGATGTGGGAAAAAAGGAAAAAGGGACAATAGAAAGTGGTTAGACAGTTGTGTTGGAACCAAACGCGATTGCTGAAAAATCGCTATTATTGGAATAAGACGTGAATATCTATCCTCTCGTCTCTTTAGTTCGAGAATACTGTTCTAGGAGGCGAACAATTCTTGAAAAGTGGCTATTCTGAAGCTATAGACCTCTTTAGACTGTTACGTCATAGGGTGAACACGTGACTTACATCGGGTAAACAAACATTCGTGTTTGCAAAGGAATTGCAGCGAGAGAACGCGGAGTTAAAATACGTTCTCTTCTTTCGACGTAATTTCGCTTGTTTTCGTTCAAAATGGTGCACTACTGTTGTGCTTATGATTGCTACAACAACTCAACTATGGAAGAGCTATCTTGGCATGGATTCCCAGAGGACAAGAAATTCCTCAAGGTGAACACATGTAGCCTGATCGCTCGATCGCGTAAATTTGTGTTATATGTGGACCTGTAATTTAATCTGTTTACCTTGTAGGTTTGGATCTCTAGGATAAAAAGGGACACGAAGAAAGATTTTGCGGTCACGAAATATTCAAAACTTTGTTCAGTTCACTTCCGAGAGGAAGATTTCGTAAACCCTCACGCTAATAAAAGGCATCTGAGAGCCGGCGCCTGTCCATCAATTTTTAGCTGGACTAAACAAACACCTGAGCGATCATTACCAGAAAAACGAAGAAAGATCGAGGAGGTGAATCTTTTGCTAGAATCGGAATTAACGGAAACGGCATCCGAGGGTGAAGGAGAATACGACGAAACTGGTAGGGAGAACTTTGTCTCGCGTTCCATTCAATCAAACATTGAGAGCATAGGTTCTCGGTGAGTGTTTTGAGAGATCTAGTGCACAGAAGAGGTAATGAAAAGAAATATTTTAGCCATTTAACTGGGTTTTCCAGTTATGAAAAGTTTCGAAGGGTACTTGAGTTTGTTCTCCCAGGTGGTCATCGAAAGCACATCACATACTGGAACACGAAGGCGAGCAAAGAGCGCAAAATTGATACGTCGTTGTTATTCGACTCTGATCAAGAATCACAAAGGGATGATGATGGGAGCTCGGAACCAGAAGCTGATCATGGTTCTTCAAGAGATCATGTTCTATCTGTGGAAGACGAGTTTTTACTAGTTATGATGAAGCTTCGTCTAGGCCTAACCAATCTTGACTTAGCAATGAGATTTAATGTCGCAGAAGCAACAATATCAAATACATTTATTACATGGTTAAATCTGTTGTTTATACAACTTGGCACCCTGAAGATCTGGCCTCACAGGAACGTCATCCTAGAAAACATGCCCAAAAAGTTCAAGGAAGATTATCCCAATAACATTATTATAATTGCTGCACTGAATTAAAAATTCAGTGTCCATCCTCCCTTGTTATTCAGTCCCAGAGTTATTCAAACTATAAACCTACAAATACATTGAAATCCCTGGTAGGAGTCGATTCCATGGGAGACTTTATGTTTGTCTCCCAGCTATACACAGGGTCCATATCCGACAAACAGATAGTTTTTAGGAGCGGATTTCTCGATTTACTGTCAAGAAAAAAGGAAGTATCAGAAATCTTGGAAGGTGACAGCATAATGGCTGACAAGGGGTTTGCATAGGAGGAGACTTACAGAAAATCGGACTTCAACTTAACATTCCTCCATTTTTAAAAGAAAAACCTCAATTTAATGAAAATGAAGTCATAAGAACACAAACAATAGCTAAACACAGGATTCATGTTGAAAGAGCTATTGGGAAGGTCAGGCGTTTTCTTATTTTCAACAGTAGACTCCCAATCAGCTCACTGGGAACCATAAATCAACTTTGGACAGTGTGCTGTTTGCTCTCAAACTTTATGGATGCTATTTTAGCTGAAGAAGTCAAAGACTAACTTAAACATAGGCACGCAAGGCGTGCAAGAGTTATTTTTTTGTGAACTATAAGTCTCGGAGATAGGAGTATTCATGGAACTGTTTACAGTAATGATTTGGTTGATTTGACAAGTTTTTTTGGTTGCGATGTACAGCAAGAAAGAAACTGGGAGTTTATGATGTACATACGATGTTACATCGGTAATGGTAAGATAACTAAATAGTAAGCCCTAAAATGTTTGACTGAACAAACTACAGTAATCTGACACGTCTCCAGATTAATGTAGACACCATGTTATTTTCTAACAGGCAATTTTATTCGTTCTTTGATTCAACCCACACTGTGATTGGTCTGACACGCGCACATGCATAACTCCCTCACTCACCGATCACGTAGCCCTTCCCCCGGGGGGGGGGGGGACTTCCTTATATGGGCTATATAGGTCTGTGCGGCCCCAAAGGGTATGGTTTTTCAGCCGTTTTGGTCATAAATAGGGTATCGATTTTAGCTCATTTTGGTCATTTTGGTCATAAATAGGGTACGGTTTTTGCACTCTAGCCTTGATATGGGTATGCTTTAAGAAGAAGCCACTTTTTCATCATTATCGAAAAGAAAATCAACAAAAGCCCTTCACAAATTTATATGTTTACGGTAATTTAACATTGGTTTGAACTAGGGAGCTAATTATAACGCAGGTCTGAAACAGGGTTTTGATTTGAGGGTCAGGTCGTAAATAGGGTTTCGAATTTTTGGTCAGGTCATAAATAGGGTAAGGAATATCGCAGATTTTGGTCATAAATAGGGTAAGGGTTTTGGGAAGCGGCCCGCACACCCCCAACCAATTTTTCTGGGAGTACCCCCTTCGGGAGCCCTTCCAGCCCCCAAGAGGAATTTTTGCTCAAAAATACTCAAGTTAAGAGAACTTTTCGCATTTTATACGAGTCGTAAGTTTACCCTTTTTACACAACACAACGTAACAACACTACTTCACCGAAAATTGAAAGAAAGAGAAAAAACCTCTCTGATTTAATTAAATTGCACCTTAACTTGGTGCCACACAGTCTTCAAAGAACATTTGAACAGTTTTCATACTTTTTACCTTTAAAAATATCGGACTGAAAAGAATGTCATAAAATGCCCATCAAATAAAAATATTAAACTGCTACTGCAGAGACGTAAAAACACCCTAGAAATGAAAGCTTCTTTTTTGTTTAATATCCTGGGAACAATAGCCGATAACTTGTAAGCTCTAATTGAATTTACTCCCACATGAAAAACAACAGTGTCGAGTTACCATTTGTAACTAAAAATAGCAAACATCTCATGGGAACAAATGGTGACGATTCGACAGCTCTAATTGAATTTACTACCTTGTGAAAAACAAGAGTGTCAAATTACCCATTGTAACTAAAAAATTAAACTATCTCGTTATATTTGCATGCAATAAGAACAAAACAATCGTTACCTGCACTTACTATCGTAAACGTTAGAACTGCTTCAAACCTAAATAGTCTCGTCTCCTCTAAAACATGTCCTAAGAACTAGAACCGACGATTCGTGACCTCTAATTGAATTAACTCCTTGTGAAAAACAAAAGTATCAAGTTACCCTTTGTAATTAAAAATAAAAATATCTCGTGCCATTTGCCTACTACCCATGAACTGCTTCAAAACTCAAGACTCATCTCTTTCATAACTAGCCACCATTACACTGAAAATTATGCACTCTAAAACAACCGAATGTACGTATGTAACTGTCACACTCCCCTCCAAACCGGACTAAAAATCACAAACCGGCAACATACACGTCACTCTTTATTTTTCAATTACCAAAGTCCATGTGTTTATACATACCTTGTGTTTCTCACGTACCATTTACCTTTACAAGAAGAAATTTGATTGGCTGTTCATAGTAGATCCAATCTGATTGGTGTGACATACATACATCTCTCACTCACTCACTCACTCACTCACTCACTCACCCATTGACCCGTCCATAACATACCCGACGCGCCGACTAAGAGGTATTTTTTTTACAAAAAAATAACTCAAAAATCAAGATCTACTTGCAAAGCAAAACAGTGACAGAAACGTGAGATACATTAAATACCCTGTACCTAATGCTACCAGGGAAAGTTAAGTAATGCACTTGTTTGCAACAATAACAAATACCCTTGTTTTCCTTGCTTTTCCATTCAAAGGAGCCTCAATTGGTGCATTAATGTTGATGCAGTATTAACAGTTACTACTCCCAATGGGCTACACTGTAGGTGTGGCAAAGTGACTGTTCACATGGATTAACAGATGTTGCCCTCTCTTTGCTCAAGAATAGAATGGAATGCTTAAAATAAAACATGGTTAATTTAGGTAACAGTGTATTGTTCCAATAGGTAGGATCAAAGTTAATACGTTGTACAAAAAGACTACGTGATCCTGATAGATATATTACAAAGTCACACCAAGGTAAGCCACTAAGGGCAAGTTGTCCCTGGATTTGTGCATAATAACCCTGTTTATCATCAGTTCTAAGCTTTGGGACTCCATCAACCATACTGCAGGGGAAGTTTCTATCCTCGCATGCTGCTTCCATGGTGTGATTCCTCCAAGTGTAGGGACACTTGATTTCTAGTAATCCGAAGGGATGGTCAGAAGTTGGGTCAAACACCTTACCATCTGGGGTAGCACCAAGGTAGGGGTGGGTGGGGTTAACAACAAGACCACTGTCATATACTGTAAAGTTCTTATCCAAGTGTTTCTGCATTTTTCTTGCATAGTGAGATCTAACTACTTTTTCATTTTGTTTTCCATGACGAATTGATGCTACATTTGAAAGATCCTTTGCTTCAAAAATACTTTTAAGAAATGGCTCTGTAGGCTCTTTTTTTTCTATGAAGTACTTTCCCAAAATTTGAAGCCGTTAGTCGAAGTTTATGTTCTTCAAACCATGTGGGCTCCTGAGCTTGACTAACAGTGTTGATCTGAAGGTCCCAAGCTCGTTCATTGTTTATGCTAATGCTTTGCAAAATTGGATCCCACTTTGTATGTGTAAAGCTACTAGGAGGAATAAATGGCTGACTGCATGCACTAGAAATTGGAATCTTGGGAAAAACCAAAACCCCTGTGGTTGCTGATCCCTTGGAAGTGTTACACAATTGTTTGGTTTATAAAAAGCAAAGGTTGTATTGGTTTCCTTTAAATCAGTTAGTTGATACCCTAAAGTTGAACCAAGAGGGACATTCCCAAAAACAGTATGTGTAGCTGTTGAACATTCCTGATCACTGATCAGGTATGAAAAAGGGGAATATTTTTCTACGTTTGAAAGGTAATGACACATTTCCATCACATCTTGCTGCTTCCACCCATTTAACTTGAGATGTTTACCCCTTGCATCATAAAGTTTACAAGTTACTGGAGCCAGTTTTCGCTTGCCACCTTGGTCAGACGAGGCTTTGACAAAGGTACATTTCATTACTGGTTCTGGTTCAATACTGGCACCTCGTGGCTTGTGCCACTGCTGCGGCACACTTGTACAAGTTTGATCTGCTGGGATCTCCGTGATCCCCAACATACTCCAATGATTTAGCAGGTACAACAAGGCAAAAACATGGTTACAGTGGCCTCCAACCCTGCAATTAAGTTATTTGTATTTTGTCACATTGCAACTCATCAATACAGTACATTTATATACACATGGAAATATGACTAAAATTTAACTCTCTATTAGTAATTGCACACTGTAAACAATGCAAAACTATAGATTTCCATACGTTATTGAAACGTGATTGTATATGTTGCAGGTTAAATTGGTTCTCGGGTTACATCTGTTTCCAACCTAAGCTGATTTGTTTCAACCTGAACATAATTTATAAACAATTTATTGGACTTCAAAATAATTCAGATTATTGCTAAAATTGTTATCTACAGGTTAAAGCAGATTAATGTAGGTTGGAAACAGATTTTACCAAAAAAAAAACATTTCACCTGCTAACATGCACACTGACCGTTGGATTTAATGAAAGCATAATTAGAGCTTTCAAAATCTGGATAAAATTTAATGAAAATTTTACCGCGTCCAAAACAAAACACAAATCTTTGTATTTTTGATTAAAAAAATTACGGCAGGTTCAAAAAGCCCAGTTAACTATCGTCGGTTTTAAATCGACGAAACACTTTTCGGCTTAGTATTCGATGTGTACGCGTGACCTGTAATCCTGACCTGTGGAATGTGACCTAAAGTCACGGCCTACACCAGCGTGATAATTATATTGTAATTGTGGTGGAACTTCGAGTTATATTTACCCCGCTTTGCATGAGCATTCTGCTTCTTCCACATTTCCTTTATCTTCTCTGTCTGCAGCAATCTTCAATTTTACGGTATGAGGAGCTTCGCTCTTCTTCTGGCTTCGGAAACAACGGCCTTTGACATAACAGGTCCTCGATCGACTGTCTTCTTCTTTCACGAATACATCATGAATGTAATTTTCTGTGAAGAATTTATAACCTTTTTCTCCAATTTCTTTTTTTCCACATCCTTTTAGATGATTTACTATTGTAATCGCGGACACTTTAGCGAGATTTCGCAACGATTTTGTCCACGCTACAACAGAAAGTTCATTAGCGCCCGCCATCTTGAATGTTTTGTTTACCCAATGTAGAGCACGTGACCGCGAAGCTAAAGAGGTCCATTGTCAAGGATTTTTTTTCTTCAAGATTTTATCAACATTGACAGGGGGAGAGGGGTAGGCGGGCTTGCGCGGTTTTGGTCTTAACAGAGGCTGCCTGTGAAGTCAACTGCCGTAACTGTCCCAACACTTTTGACCAGGATTGCAGTCTTAAATGAACAGCGAACATCCATCTTGTTTTGTTAGCGGAAGTCGGTCACGGAAGAGCGAATTTCAATGAAATATATATATAATTTGATTAAGCAATTAGCCAAAAATAGGTTGGCCGCCAAAACAGTTTAGGGTTTAGCCTAACTCTAACCTTAAGTTTTAATACTGAAGAAAAAAAAGAAAAAAAAGCATTGAGTATTTCAGTTGTTTGAAACAGAAACATTCGCGCACAATGAACTATATGTATAGTACGTGCGTAACATGGAAAGCAATCCGTCCAGCACAGTAATTGTTCAAATTAACAGCTTACCGAGACACTCGCACTGTCGATGCCTCTTATTTATGATTTAAACTTTTATGATTTGTTTACTTTACTTTTTCTGACTTTTTAGCCGGAGAAAAGGCACTAAATGTGTTGGTACAAATAAAAAGGTTTAACCGAAAATCGATCCGTCGAAATCAACAAATACAAATTTAATCACTGTAGCGTTCCTTCAGATCACGTAAGGCTACAAACCAACAATATCAACTTGTCATCACGCTTAACAAATGAACTTAGAACGATTTTCTTTCTAGAACTCGCTCTTGTAATTAAACTGATCAAAGAAAGAACGACAGCTTAAAACGACATAGCAGTAACACCCAAACTCCAAGTAAATTGCTTTTAATTGGCGTTTTTAATTAACGAAATTTCCGAAGCGATGACTTTCAAAATATTAAAGTTAAAAGTGGTCCATTATGTTTTTCTTTTTTCACCCAAATGTTCTAAGATAGCCATCTGCGGTTTGTTGGAAACGAATTATGTATTCACGGTGGACGCCCGCGTCACGCAATTGTTTACATTCTCACGGCGGTTCAGGGAAAAATTCGTGAGAAGCACAGGCCAACGCGGGCGACTTAAAACCATTTGCCCAGAGATATTTTTTGATTTTCAAACAGGTGGGTGTACAGTTAACCCGTAGAAAGTGCTTTTATGGCATTTAAAGTTATAGCCCATAGAAAAATATGGCGATATTTTAGTACTATAATTCGTTTGCAGCACATCGTAATATTTTGCGTTTCTGTTCGATCTCGTTTCGGGCTCAAACGAAACCTCGATTTATTTTATTTTTCACTCAGTCATACCATGAAGACCTGAGCTGAATGTAAAGACCATTGAGAGATTCTTAAGTAGCTGCTGTGCGACGCGCAAAGCAACCAAATTTTCAGAAAATTTAGCATAACAGGAAGTAGATTTTGAGCTCAATCGGGGCAAAATAGTTTTTCGCAAATTTCTCCCCAAAAAAGCTGCATTAGCAGAAACTAACTATGGTCCGTTTGTTTACTAGCTAGGGCCAATCTATGGGCAAAAAATGAGCAAAATCGATTTTTCGACTTGTGCCGTTGTTTGGTCCATAGTTATGGGCACTGGCTCTTAATATTCTTTAGTTTCCTTTTTTTCCCATTCTTTCATTCTTCAATCTTGAATGGAGCGTATGCACATGACGTCAGTGGTGTTCCAAAACCATGAAACAGCGGCCATGTTGGTGTACCAAACCAATCCTGTGGGAGTTCAACTCTTTTCTTATGTAAACACTTGCTTTGATTCCAATAAATTTGCATGAATGCAGGACACGTGAGTGCATACGCTCTATATAGTCTACACATATTCTTAAGCATCGATCGTTATCTGCGAATAGCATGGAGTTATTTACAGACAAAATGCAGTCCACTTAGATTTGCATGAACATGGCTTACCTTTTCGATACCGCGAATGTTGAATGCAATCTATGTATGACCATGAATATGTCGACTTTCTTCGAGTTAATCGCTTAGGAGAAGAGTTGAAATGGTTAATACGATGTTAACCAGCTAGTCTCTACCTTTCAGAATTGAGTATACAAATATTTAGGCTAACAAATATTAGGAAGACTGCGATTCTCTCTTCCACCAGAACTTAGTCAATAGAGGTAATGGCTGTGAAGCCCGACTAAGTTCTTTGTTGTATGTTCTGTTCCCTTGACTCTGTGTAAAACGCAATAGATTTTGTGACCGGGAAACTGACGGCTACTTAATTCGTGCATAATGTCTGAGCACAAAGCAAAAGATTGTGCACGGTCATGGAAATCTTGGTATCTTTGTTTGCTACTGTGAAGTTTTTCGGGCTTTAAAACCATTCACCTCTATAAACTTTGATTTGATTGAATATTGAATACTTCGATTATTCAAATGGAGCGTAGTCATCGTTTAACAGAGTAAATTGCAGAAATCCATACAAGACAAAAGGCGATTAGTACGATGTACAATGAAGAGCCTGGTGAAATTATTCGACGCCGAGAAGGGTTCCCTTTAGTTTCTCGGAAATGAGACAATACGCCACTGGACATAACTTGAGCTTCAATTGAGGTTCACCACAGTTATTGCAGAAGAGAAAAAAAAACAATTGAGGTTTAAGTATCAAACAAAGGGGAATAAAGACTCTAGATTTTATAATTACTTTTATCACATTGACAAACAAAACCGTGTGATTCTCTCGCAACTGATTCACAATATAATTTATATTTTGTTGATTTCAAGCGTGGTCATATGTAATATACTCAAATATCTAGTCACACAGAGTGATCCTTTAATTATGAAATTGTAATATATATTTTATGTAATAATATGTATAAATAGTTTATAAATATACTTAAAAATACATTTTTAACCGCGCGGCCATGGGCCGAGCGCGGTTCTAGGTTTACCCGTGGTTTATTATTTTTTTTTTTTTGTCGGTGACCAGACGCAGACCTCCGCTCGGCCAAACTTTGAGTCACGCAACGTGTGATGTTTTTCCGCCAGAAGCTGTTAAAACATAAATACACGGGCAATTTTACGGATATTCTTTTCTTTTTTGTGGGTAAAATATATTTTCTTTTCGTTTTATCAAAGCGTTGGATTTAAAGGGAATAATAAATACGGTGAAAAAAGGTATTACGTCAGCCATGGAATGCGCTGACGTTACAGCTTTCGCTTTCCGCTACGTGACAAATAAGATCGTGTTTACTTTGCAAGTTTATTTCGGCAGAAGCGACGGTCATTAATTTATTTGTAACTTTGCGAGTATTTCTTGTGGTTTTAGGCAAATGAAGTAAATCCTTTGACTGTTTCATCGCAGCGAGTTCATAGATCGGAAGGAAAATTAAATATTTGCAAGCCAAGCAAAGAACATGTCAGAACGTGCAAAGATTACGTCATTGATAGGGAAATAACCACCGTACTAAAGATAGCCGTAGATAACGCAATTCTTGAATTATGTGACTCGTGTGACTTCTTTGCTAACCCTTAACTCAAGGGAAAAAAACAATTAAATTTAATCGTGACTTTAAAGAAAGAAAACGGTTTGTAATAGTGTTCGTATCTTCATGCCCATACATATCCCGAAGAAAGTTCCAGATTAAGACTATTACGTCATCGGAGATGTCACAACGGCTACGACTGATGGTGCGATAATAGAGTTTGTGTTGATCAAGTGCTGTGATGTCTACAGTAATCAATGAATCATCAAAGATTGCTTTGGAATATGCACTGCGTTGCGACTGTAGTACTAAGAAAACAGTTAAATTTTAAAAGCGCGGTTATAAGATCTAACAGATCTTCTTGTTTAATATAAATTCATTCCGACCAGTAAGCAGTTCAGCATTATATATTGTATCTTTGATACTTTAGTCTCGAATATTCTTTTCACTTAAGCAAATTAGATTTTTATTTTATGCATATAGTTTCGGGGAAAATAACAACCTTCAAGGCAGTACCCATTCCTAAACGATAAAAATTGTGCTCTCCTTTAGGTTGTAATCTAGTATAATATAGGCAATAGATGTTTATAATTTAAGTATGTAATACACGTTTCATTGTGTAAGTAATCAATAAAGCATCCAATGTAGCATGTAGAGCTGTACTTAGTAGGTTTCCTCTCATTATAGCTATCAATCAATCACTCCTTATATCTTCAAAGTCTAAGGACAATGGCTTTGTTGTTAAACAAATCTTTCTCATGTCAGAAGATCTTTGTCATGCTGGTAAAAAAAGGTTTCTGTTCTGTATGTGTTTATGGTCATGCAAATAAAGCTAGTTGTTGTTGATTGTGGTATATTGTTTTTTCCAAATAATCCGTTCAGTTCTGGTCGGAAAAAAATGTAATCTCAAACTACGATACGTAAACGCAATTTTCCAAGCAAGTCTCTTTTATGTTTCGAGCGTTATTATCTTGGGGCCGTGAATGATATTCATTTGGATTTAACTTAAAACTTTAAGTGTTCATATCCCCACAGGGTTTTATACCCTTTGGTATCTCTAAATCAAAAAGGAAAGATATTAGTCCGCTCAAAGGGTTAACGACTCCGACGTTTATCCCCCCATTGAACCACGTCCATGTTTTCAGTCACCTTTCCACACACAATTCTTCATACAAGGCTACTCTCAATCTTTTCCACCTTTCTATTTATTTACTTTTTGTTGATTTTCGTATTGTAATATACAGTCGAATTCGAAGCTCTCCAGAAAGGCCACCTCGGGGACGGAGGAAAGTTGCCGTTGTAGGGAGGTGGCCGCTATGGTAGAAGTAAGGGTGTAATATGGCACCTATTTTTTTCCGGGGTGCAACATTTTTTTGTCAAAAAATGCTCATTTTAGCATATATAAATCAAAATGTATCAATAAAAAAGAAGCTAAACAGAAATAGAGACCTTTTTATAACTATGGAAGTCCGCTTGAGTTTTTGAGGCATGTTATCTTATCTCCACTATAGCATCGCTCCGTATGTCCACTGCTTCACCTCGCTTCTGACGACACCATAATTCCTCCTGGGGTTGGTATTTCCCAATGTCCTATGCTACGTCAGTGTATACCTTCTTCATAGCTACAATCATAGACAAAAGTCTTTGCACTTGTATTTGCACTTTTGGCGCTTTTGGGCACACGCCAGACGTGAATACAACTTCACCTGCCTAACCTCGCCCCCCACCCCTCATACAATGTTGAAAACTATCATTTCCTCTGTTGGAAACTACAGTTTCTGATTTTCAACATTGTATTGGGTGGGGAGGGGGAACAGCAACGCGTTTTTAAAAGGAAAGCAGCGCTTTTTTCAAACTTCAGTAATAAAACAAAGATAATCCGTTAAATTACGTAGGTGTCCCAAGGACTTTTGTCCACGATTGTAAGTCCTTAATTTGAAATTTGAACAAAAGCAAAGAAAAGAAACCTCGCACACAATCTATACGTGTATATCTAAGTTAACATACGTATATGCTGTGCCATATGATAGCCATATGCTTTTCATTTTCAACTAAAATAGTACACCTGTAATATATTTGAATAAACAAAATATTTCCCCTTCAGTAAATACCCGGTAAATATGTTCTTTACAGTTATACAAACATTCGTACAAGTTTGGGAGAACTTGGAAAGGCTGCGGATTTCACTTACAGCATTTCTCGTTCTCCCAAACTTCCGCTCGTGTTGACCTTATAAGCTTAATTGTTAAGTTGAGATGAATTTTCAGACGTCCCTCGTGTCAGAACAATGAGTTTATCTCGGTTTAGGGGAAATTTCTGCAAATTTTAACTACTGCTTTCTCCAAGGATGCCTGTTTTTCAAACTATATATAGGTCGGAAAGGAATCAAAGGAATTTCATACTAAACGGAATGAGGTTTCATGGTGTGTTAAGATTTATGATATCCGGCTGTGTGATCGAGGAATAAGTCTCTACGTGTCCCAAAAAACTGGAAACAAACCTACCATCTAAAAGTCACGTGATAGCTTAATTTACACGACGACTACGGACATACCTGTACGTAAATTTGCTTTCAGGTTTCAGTTGATATGAATAACACAATGTACGACGAAGAAAGCCTGTACTTCGAGATGAACTCAGACAAAACAGAAACTGACCCAAGAATCTACGATAACATACTCGGTGAGAGTGCAAATCCTGGGGTGGAACAAACGAGCTTTAGAATAATGTGTAGCCAAGGAGCTGCGGAGAAAAGGCAAGCGTCAGCAGAACTTGAAAATGCGTGTCAAAGTGATACGATTATTGTGCGGCCAATGTTGTTGTTTATGTCCGCAGTTGCTGTTATTGCTCTTGTGGCTGCAACTGCTGCTTTGTTCTTAGCAGCGATGAAGTCTCGAAACGATTCCAACATGGGTAAGTATTTCTAAAATAGGCAATTTATATTGGTTAGAATCTGCGCAAACGACGAACATCTTCAAACCAAAAACCGTTCAAAAAAATAAGATAACCGGGAATTCAAGTTATGACTACGGCACCGAGAACAACGCTTAGTGAAAAAAATAATAATTATATATATTTCTAACTTTAAATTTCTACATTCATATATTATTTTGCAATTTCGTAGTAGTTTCGTTTTTAAAGACAGGCATAGGAACGTTATAGCCAATGAAAGCTGTTTTTCAAAACGTTTCCTTCAGACCAAAAAGTTTAGCAAGTGTTTATTGTTACATACCTGATCTATTCCGGCATATTTGAAAGTCTCAAACGCGAAATAGAAGGTGTCTCAATCACACTAAGCAAGTAACTCAAGAAAATCATGTCAATTAATGAAACCTATGTAAATTGACTCTGTATCTCGGCCTTGTTTGATGCATAGTTCTGATATTACGTTTTTGGTACATCCCAAACATACATTTAAGGTTTGAATTTCCTACTCTAGACAACAGAATTTACATTGCAAATGATAAAATTGGGAAGTGCCTATTGCTGGTAATTGAAAATAATGCTCACGTGACTATTACGTGACATAATTTAAGACTCAAAAGCACTGGTTAATTTGTTGTTGTATTAAAAAAAGCAAGATACTAGGCATAGTAGTCCCAGAAGGCCAAAATAATCGGTATTTTGCATCAGCCTCGTTTACATGTAAGGGCCTTGTATGCTATATTAATGACATGCGCATTCCATGGTTCTGGAAGCAAATTTGGCATGGCTCCACATCAAGAAATATTTGTCTTATGGAGGTTAGCAACCCTGCCAAGTTTGATGCTTTTATCAAAAAGCGAACAATTTTGTCCCTTAACAGCTGGACTATATGTAGTTAGGTCACATGATATTTTTTGCGTGTTAGATTTTGGAAGCACAAAGACGATAAAATCTCAAGATTACGACAGAATTGTCAAGATCGAACATAACCGCGTTAGCCAAGAAAATGGTAATTTTATATTCTGTGTCAATGAAATAGGTAGAAACGGAATCTTCCTTGCCGTCGAGTTACTGCTGTTGGCAGGTGCTGTGAACAAACGTTGTCGAACTTTCAGTCGCTGAGAGGGTAGATGTAACTCAGCACTCCAGTTGCTTATTGACAAGTCTTACGTTATCAATATGAATGAATGGTTTTCCTTTAGTTTTGAATCACTGACTGGGAAAATCGGACGAAAAAAATATTGAATACTCTAAAAAAGATGTCTTTGCTTTGTACGATAAAAGAACTTTGTTATTTAACTATTCTGCTTTTTAACTATGATAGGAGGGAAGAATGCAAAAAGTTGAGCAAAGAAGCAAAAAACTGGTAAGCAGCGAGCTTCATAACGGAATATTTCAAAAGCAGGCAATACCTTTATTTCAAAATACAATATAGTCTCCGGCGCGAAAAGATTCAGTCGAATATTTGTCCGCGGACATTATCTGTTCCGAGAAGCGAACAGTTTTCCTAGAGCGAAGCTAAAGGAAAACCGTGAGCTTTGAGGAACAGATAATATCCATGGACAAATATCGGTAAATATAACCTTGTGTTTCCGATAATGCCACATAGGTCAAATCCATGAGAACTTTCAACTAGCCGCACACAGATTTTTAAGTACTTCAGTGAGCATCAAGTTATTCGCCAACTAAGCTATTATTTTTTTGCGTGGTCGGGCCTCACAGCGTATTTTGGCTGACATAGCATATAAGCATGTGACTGCATTAATCAACAAACAACTTCAGTGTTTTACGACAACAACATGAAACATGATACAAGACAGATGTTTAAGGGTAATAATTTTATCATTTTGCCATCAGGAAAGGATTATGAAAAATCTTACGACACGTCTATCATCGACACAACAGGAGCTCCATGTACTCAAGGAACAACGTTTTAGACAGAATGGTGGTTTAACGAACGCGACTTGCTCCACAGTCAGTCAGATGAATGAACTAAACCTATGGAAAACATTGAATGATACAGTAGAAACGACAGCTGTCTTAACTAACAAGGTAGTGTTGTTAACTGATGGACCATTCATTTTTTTATAACGTAGGGGAAGGGGTGGGGTCTGTTGGAATTTAGTTAACAACACAAACAAAGCCTCTAGCCCTGAGAGCTAAGAAGAACGAATCAATGTAGAGGTTTTAATGAGGTGCAGGTCAACTGTCGTGGTAGAGAGGTGGCTGTATCTCTCGCGTGTCTGACGGGTTGGGGAACCATTTCAAGTCACTTGAAACTGCCTCAATTGAGTGGCGTATGTCAAAACTGAAAAACTGAAAGTCTCCTACGAAAAGAGTGTTAAGTATCATCTGTGAGCATGCTTTTCCATACCGTTGCATTCGCCAGCCTTGACCCTATCTAAGATTATTCTTTTTTTTTTTTTTTTTTTTTTTTTTTTTTTTTTTTGTTTGTTTGTTTTTTTTTATTGCTAAACACACAATTACTTACATTGCCTTACTCTACTCACAACAATAACTAACCTACTTACAATACACTACATTATTGTTATCATCATCATCATTATTATTATTATTATTATTATTTCTAATGCTTTTACCGTCTTACAAACGTCACTTACAATACATAAAAAAAAAAACACCTATTTACAATACTTGGCATTACGTTACTTACTTACAATACACATTGATTGCTTATTATGACTTACACATTACGTTACTTAAGGAGTTACAATACAATGTAATTACTTAATTATACAAAAAAACAACAACAACAACAACAACAACAAAACAAACAAAAAAAAGAGAAACAAAGACCTTGCAACTAATTACTACGGAAAACGCCTTAAATGGTGAGAAGGAATTTCCACTTCTGTTGAAATTCCCTTTCGCCATTCGACGTTGCAGCAATATATTTTTCTATCTCGATTTTATCCTGCACTAATGAGATGAAGTCGCTGAAAACGAACATAGTATTATTTAGAGCGTTGATATAAAGAAAATATTTGCCTAGTATTATGAGGTGGTTGAGGGTCAAACGGTGAGTACAAGGACGAGTAATTCCAAATAATACCTCTGGCTCGGAGAGAAGTAAACTCGCGTTACTTACAGTAGAATACCAACTTTGGAACTTATACCAAAAGGAAGACGCTTGCGGACAGCTAATAAACAAATGACGTATGTTTTGACTATCAGAGGGACAGAAAGGGCAGGATGGGGAGGCAACCTTGTTCATTTTGTATAATATACTGTTCGTGGCTAAAATGTTATGTATAATTTTGTGCTGAAACATTGCCAATTTAACTTCTTTTGTGGCCGTGAAAGGCAGAAGATAAATTTTATTTAGATTCTCTTTTGCGATGCCGTATGATAAGAGTTTTTTTTCTGAAGTGGGAGGTTGAAGATTTTCTAAGGTTAACAGTTTGTCGTATAACATCTTGCACGTTATATTACAGATTGGCGGCGGAGGTGTAGTAGAATCGCCAGAATTAACGTGAAGGAGCTTCTTCCAACTTTGAGGGATCGCAGATAAAAGACTATAATATTGTAAAAAGTTGCAATTTAGCATGTATTTATTGCGCAAGGAAAGGAAAGGCAGGAAGCAATTTTCACGCTCGTCAAAAAGGTCTGAAATTTGCTTTATACCTGCTCGGTGCCAATGAGGTAGATATACCATTTTTTTGTCAATCGTAATGAATTTGTTGTTCCAGATTGTCTGAGACAGTATCTCGGTCTTGCTGTGAGGTGTCGTAGACACGATTTCTTGCCAATGATGAATAATTTGTTTGTAAAATTCAGGAAGATGGCCATTAAGATCAAGAAAGTTGTAGTCATAATTACATTGAAAGATCTCAGTACCGCCGACAGTAGAGAGAAACGATTTTGGAATATACTTCCACGGTGCATCTGAGTCTGAGCACAGCCGTTTTACCCAAGTTAGTTTCAAAGCCTTATCGAAAAGTACAAAATCTTTCATGCCAAGACCGCCATCCGATTTCTTCTTGATGAGGGTTGTCTTTTTTATTTTGGCGGGTTTTTGCTTCCAGATAAAATCGAACACTATTTTATTGACCTCTGTTGCAAAGTTTTTTGGAGTCTCCATAACACTGGAGATGAATACAAGTTTGGAGAGGGCTAACGTTTTAACAATATTTATTCTACCGTATATAGATAAGTCTCTTCGGGACCAGACACTTAAGGTTTTCTTTAGGGATCCTAATTTTTCAAAGAAATTTTTCTTATGAGACAATTCAATGTTATAGGTAAAATGCACACCGAGCGCGTAAACGGGATCATCGCTGATTTGGAGGTTGCAAATTGCGTCTTTCCTATGGCGCATGGAGCCAAGCCATAGCATTTCTGATTTTGCCTGATTTATTTTTAGGCCAGAGCATTTTTCAAACAGTGAGAGTAAGTAAAATAAATTAGAAACTGACTGGACATCAGCAAGAAGGGCAGTTGTGTCGTCAGCATACTGTGTGAGCTTGACCTCTTCATTTCCCTGGATATGTATGCCCTTGATGTCTTTTGACCGTTTTATACTTTGGGCAAGAAGCTCCATAGCGATAACAAAGAGTATGCCTGAAAGGGGACAACCCTGACGGACACCGCGTTCTAAGTAGAAGTGTTTAGAGGCAACACCATTGTTAATGACACAACTAGAGATGCCTTTATAGAACACGCTGACCCATTGCCGGAGATTTGGTCCAAAGTTGAAAGATTCAAGGCATTTTTGGATAAAGTTCCATTCAATTGAATCAAAAGCTTTCTCGAAATCTAAGAAAACAGCTATACCTGGTATATTTTTAATTTTAGTGAAGTCCATTGTGTCTGCTATTAGTCTGATACTTTCTCCAATGAATCTACTTTTTACGTAGCCGGACTGACAAGGATGTATTACGCTTGGCAAGATCTTTTCCAAGCGAAGAGCGATAGTTTTGGTCGCAATTTTGTAGTCAACATTAAGTAGCGAAACTGGTCTCCAATTTGTTAAATATTCCGCGTTCTTGTTCTTTTTTGGGATTAAAGAGATAATACCTTGTCGTTGAGAGATAGAAAGTGATCCGTGTTGAAATGCATAATTAAAACTTTCCACCATGAATTTACCAACAGCGTTCCAAAAAAAGCGATAGAACTCTGAAGTGAGGCCATCTGTACCTGGTGTTTTATTGCTTTCCATCTTCATAAGCGCTCGTTTACATTCATCGATAGACATAATGCCTTCGCAAATTTTTGCAGTTTCTTCTGACAATACATTTTCCGTATTAAAGAATTCGATAAACTCCGAGCCGTTCGGATTCGTGTTTTTTGATGTATATATCTGTTTAAAAAAGCGCTCTTCCTCTTCAAGAATCTCCCTCGGGTCGGTTAATTTTGCGTGATCATTGACTTTTAAGGCCGTTATATGTTTTTTCCTTTGGTTTGTTTTTTCTAAATTGTAGAAATACTTACTGTTTTTCTCGCCATGTTCATACCAGCGCGCTCTGCTTCGTATAATCGTGCCACGCGTCTTAACGCTTGCTATTTTTGAAAGCTTGGTTTTTACTCTTTCTATTTCGCTCCTTAGGGAATCGCTGTACGCTGTCTGGAGCTTGCACTGCAGCCTGATCATCTCCGACAAAAGGGCAGACTCTTCGTCACGCTTGCTTTTTGCTTTTTTTTTCGAAAATTTTATTGTGAATGCTCTGATTTCCATTTTAATCATTTCCCAGAACAAACCCTTGTCCTCAGTTCTCTGATGCTTTTTGGCGAACTCTGGAATTAAGAAATTCAATAATTCTACATATTTCGTGTCCGACAACAACGAGTTGTTAAATTTCCAGAAGCCTGGCCCACGAGGGGGTTCGTGTTCGGTGAAAGATATAGAGAGCAGGACTGCAGAGTGGTCAGAATAAATATTTGGAATTATTTTGCTCTCGCAAATTCGATTACTCAGTTGATTTGAAATGAAGAGGTGATCTAGTCTACATTGTATTTTCATCGAGGGGTTCGCCCACGTAGGGCCAAATGAGCCCGGGTTTTTGTAGCGCCAGGTATCGAGCAGATTATGCGTTTTAATCAAAGCCTTGAGTTCAATAGTCGATGCTTTTCTAATGTCAACAGGTTTGCCACCTCTTTTGTCTAAAGTGCCGATTACGCAATTAAAATCGCCCCCCAACACAAGATTTTCATTTCCATATTTACCGAGGATATTATTTGAAAGCCCCCTCAGGAATACAACCTGTTGGTTTGGATCGTTTGGTGCATAAACATTAACCAGTACAACTTTAGTATTATCAATAACAATCTCTGCTAAAATATATCTCCCGTGATCATCTGAGGCAATTTTTTCAATGTTTATGTCAAGCCGTGGTTTAAAAAGAATCATAACTCCTCTGCTATGAGACGAACCGTGGCTAGGTACGATTTTGCCTCCCCATTCCGTCTCCCATCTTCCGATAGTATCGAGCGAGGAATAAGTTTCTTGCAAAAAAATTATATCTGCTTTTTGTTGATGTAGCCAACGAAAAACTTGTCTTCGCTTTCTCGAGCCGTTTAACCCTCTTACATTTAGCGATATAATTTTATACATTTAGATTCTCTGCAGAAGGCGAAGTCACAATATTCCAGAGAAAAAATTAAGCACTTGTTTATACTATAGTTCTCACTGTGCGGCGAGATATCATAACTTAGAATTAATTTTCTTTTGTTGACTGAGTTGAAGTTAGATAGATAAATACATTTCAACATACTTACAACAGAAATACAACTACACACACAACACAAACTACTCACTACTTCAGACTCACCTATGCTTTTGTGCGGCGTTTACTGACTGGGTTAAAATTGGGGCACTAGTGGCAGCAATTTAGCAATGGTTGAGTTGTACGGCGGAGCAAGAAAGTCAATTAAACATATTTAAAACTAACCGTTCATTAAACATCCGTACAGAGGGAAAAGAGCTGTTTCCGGTCCTCGGTAGAGTGAGCCGTTGATAAAAAGTTTTTCTACCTTAAAGTACGCTTCTTTCTTTTCACGTTTGGCAGCCTTGAGAACGGGGTATAACTTCCTTCTTATCTCATCCACTTCTTTTGGAAAGTCGTCGGATATTCCAATGTTGGTGCCCTTAGGAAGGTTCTTGATGAACGACTTTATGAAGTTCTTGTCTTGATAAGCGGAGAGTCTGACTATAATTGGACGGGATCCGGAGTTTCGGCCGTCGCGTGTATGCGTAGAAATCCTATGAACTCTGTCAAAGTGTATTTCCTTTACATCGTTGGGTGGAATTTTCAGCTTCGTGCGCATAAATTCCCGTAAAGCAGTCTCGGTATCGCTGTTAGATTCACGTTCTCCCTCCTTCACTCCAAAGAATTTTAAGTTGCCTCTGCGACTATGGCATTCCAGTTTGATATGCCTTCTTTGTAATTCCTTGAGTTCTTTATTTATTCGCTCTTGATCGGCGTTGATCTTTTGTTGCTGAGACTCTGCGTCATTTGCCTTGGTTTTTAGATCTTCGATTTCTGCTTGAGCATATTGCAGGCTTGTTTGTAGGGATTTATTTTCTTCTTCGAGTTGATTGATTCTGGACTTATAGTTTTCCAACTCGGGAAGGACACTTAAGAGCAAGTTGAGCTTCTCTTCGATGCTGCTGAGTCTTGAGTTCGTTGCATCGCTGCATTGTCCACATGGCTGCCTGCAGTCTTCTTCGTCAGTTTGGGAGCCTCCCTCTCGAGTTCTTTTCCTCCCTTTCTCCTTCACGTCATTTCTATTAGCTTGATCGTTAGGCATTTTGTCGCATTTAAGATATAACAACCATTACTGTGGCTACCAGGTTAAAAGATTCTAGGAGCTCTTTCGTGTCGTGTCCGCCATGTTTCCCGGCTCCAGCCCATTATTCTTTTTTTTATTATTAGAACATATTTTAATCATGACATGTTTGCCCCAAGAGCTCAAAGGGTTCATCTATGGGGATAACACTGGCTTTCAGTCATCTGTTACATATATTGAATTGTATAAAACGAATTACCAATCCTTTAGCTCTCAAAGTATTCAGACTCTTTCAACGTACTCGTCTTGTGATGAGAGATCATGAGGGACTTTAAGTTGCTCCTATAATTCACAGGTCAATAACATAAGCAAGATGGCGGGTCCTGCCGGGCCTCCGGGTTTCAATGGAAGTTAAGGCGCCGCTGGTCTCACAGGAGCCATGGGTCCCCCTGCAGGCCCCAAGGAAGCGGTGAACTTTGGTTCATGCCGGTACAAAGTGGAGGCGGAAGATTTCACTCCAGGCAATCCCAACACCCTAGCAAGTAAAACTGAACCCACTGTAAGTATGGTAGATAATCACACGTTTTAGTTTTAAACCTTTTGTGTTTCTCTTGAAGTTTTCATAATAACATATCTACTACATTAAATGAAAAAGCATAGTGAACAGAAATACCTTTTTAAAAGAATTGATTTTAAGATTGCTGTTTGGTATTTCATTGACAAAATTAGAATATGTTTTTCCACAGGGGAAGAGAATACTGGAGGCAACTTGGCAGCAACAGCCATCCGGAAAGTGGAAATACGTATGCAGCCGCAAAGGAACTTCCCCTGTTTTTACTCGACACATAAGAGAGAACAAGAACTGCTACCTGCATTACTCAGAATGTCCTTTAACAACTTAATTAAATTCTCATTTGCTGGTTCCATATAATCACGCTCTATTTTACTAATTGAGCACTCTGAAAACAGATCTGCAAATCAACTCGTTTACCTATTTGTATAGATGTATTTTATCTTGCATCGTTTAATCAGTTTAGAACAACGAAATGCGACCGAATGATGCGTGAATACCGCAAATACTACATTTATATGACTCGATACTGGCGTTCTTTGCCTTACTTTTATCATGATTATTGTCTGATCATAGCTAACTGCGCATAGCCTAGAGGTATATACATGTACAAGACAAAATGTTGCTGTCGCTGAGTTTTGCAGCAACTTGGCTTACCGTTCCAAAACAACGAAAGTTGAACAGAATTCATTCCATGAAACCAAATCTATAGGGTTCTGAAAAGAAGATAGGGAGTTTTTTGAGGAGAGAGTGAAAATGTGTTGTACAGGTAGTTTACGTGGCTAATAGCCACTAGATCACGTAATGGAAAAATTAATATTTCTTAAAAGACTCCCTTTGGGATTCTCCATCCCAGCTGATTCACAAATAACTGCTTCTTTAATAGATGGAGGGATTTATAGTCTTGGGCACGGACGGGGTGGGGTCAGGGGGTGTGTGATCTCAGGTGGACAAAATTGTCCGCTTTGCTCACCACCGCTCCCCTTGCCCCCTCCTTCTCCTCGCTCCTCAAAACACTAAACCCATTGTTTTTCCAAAGGTGGGTGATTTCTTAGACTACGCCAGTGGTATGCTTTTCAATTTTAAGAGTCTTTTAAGTAAACTGTCCAACGGTATGCTTACTAATTTTTAACTGAAATGCTACACCAATCAGTAATCCTTAAGTTAAAGAAATAAACTCTGAGTAAAAACAAATCCTTCTTCATTTTGAGTTCTATTATTAGAGGCTCGTTTTAGTTTGTTATTGTTTAACTACATGTATTGTGAATTGCACTTTTGGATTCAGTAAAAGTAATCAACCACAATGCAGAAAATTCACAGGAAAGTTTTGTCAAGGTCAGGTCTGGTTGAAGACGTCATTCTCGCCGGGAGTTTGACTTTAATGTCATTCGAAGGAAGGAACAGGTCACCTGCTTGAAAACATTTACCACATCACGGATAACAGCTATGAGTGTGTTTGTGAAACACACCTCGACATGAAAATAAACCAGCATAACGTCACGTGACAGTCTTGGGGATACATTTGCTTTCGATATAGCTTTGATTCCTTTTCGCAAGCGGAAGTCACAGCGCTCGATCTCTAAGCGATGAATGAGGCACAAGAAAACCAGTACTTGAAGCTGGACTCAGTTAAAACAGAAATTGAGCCAACAATCTATGATGACGTAGTCGGTGAGAGTTCAACTCCTGCGGTGGAACAAACGAGCTATGAGACGTGCAACCGAGAGGCGGTGAAGAAAAGACAAGCATCAGCAGATCTTAAAAACTCGTGCCACCTTGACGACGGCGCGCGCAGTACAAATACCCAAATATGGTCAAATTAGAACAGAATCCAAGTTATTCCGTGCGCCCTGCAGTCATCATCTGACCATATTTGGGTATTTGTACTGCGCGCGCCGTCGTCAAGTGACGTTCCCGCTCTCTCGCTAAATCAGCCTATTAAAACGGACAAAGGCTTCTTTCATATGTTTGACATCAACCGGAATGTCCGTAACCACAAATGGGACAAATAGAATAGTTGTCGCGCCCAAAGCACCTGGGACACTTAACGACCGCAGTTACGGACATATTCCAATTTTGACAATGATGACATGGTTTCGAGGACTTTTTTTGAATGATTCCTTCTTGGTCAGACTCACTGTCACTTTCCGCATCATTGCTTTCATACTGACTTTCCTCGCCGTCACTGCTGTCGTTACCCGGGGGGGGGGGGGGGGGGGCGGTAATCCAAGAAAAATTGGGTGAAGGTGTGCGGCCCGCTTCCCAAAACCCTTACTCTATTTATATTCATGACCAAACTCTGCGACATTCCCTACCCTATTTATGACCTGACCAAAAATTCGAAACCTTATTTATGACCTGACCCTTTAATCAAAACCCTGTTTCAGACCTGCGTTATAATTAGTTCCCTAGTTCAGACCAATGTTAAATTACCGTAAACGTAATTTGCGAAGGATTTTTGTTGATTCTCTTCCCGATAATGATGAAAAAGTGGCTTCTTTTTAAAAACATACCCATATCAAGGCTAGAGTGCAAAAACCATACCCTATTTATGACCAAAATGACGAAAATGAGCTAAAATCGATACCCTATTTACTATCAACCATACCCTTTGGGGCCGCACATACCTATATAGCCCATATGAGGGAGTACCCCCCTCCCCGGTGTTGTTAGTGCCGCTACAGTCGCTGTCATCATCACCTTCGCCTTCGTTCTCTCGATAAACCTTTTCTTTTTCTAGTAAATCGCTCAAAATCTTCTTGTTTTTTACCAACCGCTTGTCAACTCCTAGCTCTGTCAGACCATCCAGGAAGGTATTAAGCGCTCTGGGCTTGATTACCTCATCGTTATGAGGGAGCGAGCAGTATGTATTCCACTAACTCAGCGATGTTTGTTGCGGGAATTATGCGGTTTTTTCGAAGTAATAGCCCACGTGGGGTCCAGAACAGAATATGTTTGGAAGCAGCCATACTGTGTAGCAGCTGGAAACGGTTTGTGAGAGAATCTATAAAACATCTTTAATTCGTGGTTCCTCATCGTTGCTCTGCTCATCGTCAGAGATATCTGTCTCGCTTGCTTCTTCAAAAGGCTCCATTTCGCTTTCTCCATTTTCTTCATCATCCCAATCTACCTTTCGCTTCATGCCCGATCCACACTGGTCAAAAGCAAGATATGAAATGATCCAACTCATAAAGGGTTATTGCATTTATAACAGAAGAAACCCCAAGCTACTTATAACCGGGGGCACCAAGTCTTGAATAAATCCACCACCCTCTTGCACAAGAATAAGCTTTTTCTTCTTATAGGGGACATTCGGTGTTGCAAGACTAGTTAGCGCATCCTTGTATGGAAGCAATTTCTGCCTATTTTCCTCGGGAATGGAGATGTACTGCTTAAGCACATTACATAAAACTTGAACTAATGCGTGAACTTGCTGCGGAGTGGCAATCCTCAATAGAAACTCGCATTGATGAGTAGGACAATGAGCTAACAGTTGAAGAAAACCACGGTTGTTTTTTACTACCCGAGACATAATTGCAGACTGAACTAGTGGCACGCGTTTACGGTTTTTTATAGAATTGTGGTGGAGGTTGTGGTGGTAGTGGTGGTGGTGGTGGTGGTTTAATTACCTTAAGGTAATTCCTCTGAAATAAAAGTGACAATAGAGTTTTGTTCAAATTTTGTCCACTGAATATTTGTCATATTATAACTTCAATTTTGAAATAAAAAAGGGGGGTGCCCTTGCTCATTAAGGAGCAGTGAGGCATTGAAAATGCCCTATTTTGGCATTATTTGATGCTTATTATAAGAATGCATTCCCAGTAATTGTAAAATCTTTGTGAACCCAGATTCATAAGAATACGCATTAAACTACAGTCAATGCATTGTGCCGAACACAAATAAACATTTTAAGTTTGATTCAGACAGAAAGCTAAATCCTTGATTAAAAATTTTAACCAAATTTCTTGACGTGGTTACCGACTGCAAAATAGAAAAGACCACAGTGTGTCTGCCATTTTTCTTATTTATTCAATTTTCAGCAATAGAAATTAGATCAGTCTTTTCTCACGCAAAGCTTATGATTAGTTGATTACAATAACTGGAAAAAAAATTGGGGTGCCCGTGCTCGTTTGTGAGCTAGAGCCATTTTTCAACTGACAGAGCTCAATATCAAGGCAAATCCTCATGTTTTCAATATGCGCGTGCACGAGCGCGCGCTAATGACGCCATAAATTATGCGCAGTAAGGATGCGCAATGCAAATGTGAGGAATGACCTTAATTAAACAATAGAATTGTGGTGGTGGAGGTGGTGGTGGTGGTGGTGGTAATGGTAGCGATGGTGGTGGTGGAGGTGGTGATGGTGGTAATGGTGGTGATGGTTGTGGTGGTGGTGGTGGTGGTGGTGGTGGAGGTGGTGGTGGTAATGGTGGCGAAGGTTATGGTGGAGGTGGTGGTGGTGGTTGTGGTTGTGGTGGTGGCGATGGTGGTGGTAGAGGTGGTGATGGTGGTAATGGTGGTGATGGTTGTGGTGGTAATGGTTGTGGTGGTGGTGGTGATGGTGGTGGTGGTAATGGTGGCGATGGTGGAGGTGGTGGTTGTGGTAATGATGGTGGTGGTGGTGGTGGAGGTGGTGGTGGTGGTAATGGTGGTGATGGTTGTGGTGGTGGTGGTGGTGGTGGTGGAGGTGGTGGAGGTGGTGGTGGTGGTGGTGGTGGTGGTAATGGTGGCGATGGTGGAGGTGGTGGTTGTGGTGGTGGTGGTGGTGGAGGTGGTGGTGGTGGTAATGGTGGCGATGGAGGTGGAGGTGGTGGTGGTGGTGGTTTAATTATCTTAATTAAACAATAGAATTGTTGTGGTGGTTGAGTTTAAACAATAAAAATCTGAAAATTTGTAAGCCTTTTTAAATGCGGAACGTTCGACTATATTCTCACTTTACAGTTAACTGCCAAGGAGGTGACATGAGTTGGTCCTGTTCCCATCGTGAAAACTCCTTTAGCAGAAAAGACAGTATGAAAAGACATATCAGTAATAGGCACAGTAATCCCGTCACTTGACTCCATTTAACGCGATACCCTATTCCATTGAGAAGTGTCAGCGGTTTCAGTTTGAACATCCGTTCACTTGCATGGCGGCCGGAATGACTGGATCAAGCAAGACGGTCTGGGTCCAATCGCTGTTAACACAGGCTTACAATATGATTAATCTTCCTCCTGAAAAGAAAGTGTGGTGTTACTCACAGTGGCAGCCCGCCTATATGGAAATGCTAGTCACCATACCAAACATAGAATTTGTCAAGGAAATCCCAACAGCTTTAGAACAAGATGCTTATTTTAGTGTTAACAAACGGAATTTAATCGTCTTTGACGATCAGATGATTGATGCCGGCAAAGATCAAAGAATCGTCAACTTGCTTACAAGAGGATCCCACCATCGCAACCTGAGTGTCCGATTTACATCGTACAGAACGTATTCCACCAGGGAAAAGGCAGTCGCAGCGTTAGTTTAAACAGCCACTACTTAGTGTTGTTCAAACATTTCAGTGACAAGCTGCAAGGTTTGACCCTAGCCAAACAAATGTATCCCGGGCGTGCCGATTTGTTCCTAACACAATATGAAGAAGCTGTAAGAAGGCCCTATGGTTATCTTCTGATCGGTTTGAAAACTACCACTCAAGATGACTGTAGGCTGCGAACAAACGTGCTCCCCGGAGAAGAAGGATTTAATCAAGTAGGGATGGAAGAAAATATCCCTCAGGAGTTACTAAGATATCTGAAAGAGCAAAATCTTTCGACAGACCCACTTCTTCCAACCATGCAGCGGTTACAAAACGGAATGGATGGCACTCTGTCTCGCAGTGACCTCGGAGATTGCGCGTTGCAAGTTCTAAATTAAGGGGAAATATTTGTTGTAAAATGCCAAAAAACGCCCTTTCTCTCCCCGCCCCCCTCCCCCCACCCGACATATCTTTGCTTCATAAAAATTCCTTGGGAATTTCAAGGTTTTACGTAACGATTTAAATTTATCATGAAAATTCGGGATTAACGCGTACGGTAGCGAAAAATCCCTTTCTTATAACTGTATACACGTACACAGGAGGACGTGTCCTGATAAATCCGACATTTTTTAGGTCTTCCATTAAAATGTTTCGTTTGCCATCGTTTCTTAACTGGGAAAAGAACAAAAAAAAAATCAAAGTAACATTAAAATATTGAAGATTCACTGTCTGACAAACAATATAAATTTCGACAAAATATTTTGACAAAAAATATACTTTAGCCGAAATGCTGTCCATAAAATTAACTTCAACAATCTTATTTCTTAGGGAAAAGTGATTTACCACCAGACCATGACTCCATCTTGAATTGAGGCGCATGCGTCCTACATCAACGGATCTTTTGCTTACACCACTGAACAGATCACATTTCCCGCGGGCGCAGTAACGCGGGCCGCCCTCTTTAAAGCTTCCATGATTCCTGAAAATACATTGCAAAATTCCACCGCGTTAACCATAAGAGGCTGTCCGCGTAAGAACGGATAAGGCAAATTTCGGACCTTCATTTTTTTCAGTGAAAGTTAACCATTATATGCAATGTACAAATATCGTATTTATTTGAATCAATTCGATTTTTTTCATTTTTTGCGAGACGGTTTTCAAAGTGACCTCGAAACTGGCTAATTTGCCTTGGCAGACTCTGAAATTTTGCTATAAACGTCGGACGCTGCCAAAACAAAGTTTTTCAATCTAACAAGCTGAATATTTCACATACAAAAGTTTCATCTTTCCTCGACATTTTAACGGTTTAACAATTTTATTCTGTCAAAGTTTTCCACAGTTATGACATAGTTAGCGACATACCTAAAGTTAAAAGCAAGTTAAAAGCAAGTTCTCAAATGTGGGACCTGATCTAGAAACGAATCTATGATAACTCAAAAGTACTAACATCAATGTAAAAACGTATAGAATAAAATTTGTGGGCAGTCTGCACTGCGTAGTGGTTTGTAGAATATCTGCTGGACAGGAGAGTGTTCCTGATGACGGAATCAGAGTCTCCAAGTGGTTGTCAGAATACAGTAGTTAAACAAAGAGTTCTGTGAATTAGCTCGACTCCTCACATAAAACATATTGATAAGATGTTGATACAAAGTAAAATACTTCAATGACAAAAAATAAATAACAATGGAGAACAGAGTGTTCCATTTCCCATTGCTCAGTGCCTGACTTTGGTTTACTAGGTTCTTGTGCCCACATCTGACATGGCATGGTGCAGATGTCTTGCGTTGTTCTTAGTATCAAAATTGTTCAGTGCCAACTTTAACTCAAAGTGTAAGAACATGTTTCCAAAGCAACTGTCCACAACTTTTCTGTACATCAGTTACTTCTTTATATGTGCAGGTCAAAAAGGTTTTATTTCGTCTGCTTTTGTCCAAACAACATGTGAAAGAGTACAAATATACAGCAAAATTGTATAATTAGTTATTTTTATAGCAGAAATCCTACTTCTCAAGTCTGTGAAAGTCATGCAAAACTGTCACACTCGCCCTCTTTTGCTGATAAATAATTATTGACTACAACATTTGGATAATAAATCACTTGTTCGACGATTTCATGTGTAGTATCAAAGTATAATTTCACTCATTGTTTGTGCATTGACCTGCTCATCAAAATACAGCACATTGACTCAAAACAATATAGAGCAATACTTTGTACATCAAAACATCTATTAAGATATATGTGCTGTGTTGCATTGCATGGTATGCCATAATAGCCATTCACTCTATGAGATGCACCTGCAGGGAAAGATGATGGTAGTTGTATTAATCATCTCTTGTTGATATTTGTTTTTATGAATACAACTACCATGATTCCCTGCAGGCACCTCTCATAGAGGGAATAGAGCATTGCAAGTTATTTTATTGTATTGTCACATGTATACATTCTATTAAAAATTGAAAACAAACAAGGAATGCAGTGTATGACATTTGAAGACTGCAACTACATTTAGGCCTAAATAGTGGCCTGGTTAGCCTAAAAGTCACTCTCATGGTTAACCTAAAATATATCACTCAGGCTAGCCTGAATAGTGCTCAGGTCGGCCTGTTTACGGTTAGCTCTTGGTTATGGAAATGAGGATGCGATAATGAATAAAAAGTGTGCAGTCTCGAAATGTCATAGACCCCTGGATGTAAGTCAGTTAGCTACGTGTATCAGTCTGCAGAAAATAGTCTATTGTTCGTACAGAAAATCTTCAAGAGCTATAGAGGTCACTTCCAATAATCATATTCACAGTGAAATAAGTTTGCAAATTAATATATTCTATTTGATGAGACAATTCAACACGTTGCTTACCAGCATTTTCACCAAGGAGTATTTCATTTCCTTGATTTGTAGTCTACAGACACAGTGGTCTTTGGACCAATCATATCAAATATTGTAAGGCCAGGACTTTCCTCCACAGCTTTCAGTTTGCCATGCAAACAGTGTGATATGTAGTAATAGAACCTCATTATGTATAAACCAAAACATCATTTGATTCCAGTTCATCATAGTGTACATAAGCTTAATTTGTTGCGATGTTGGCAAGTAAAACACAGTTAAATAAAAATCGCAAGCATCAAATTCCAGCATCCCCGGTGAACATGTGATGAGGTAGCCGATCATACTCGCAGATTGATCTTTCCATTTAACACGATAACAAACAGTTCCAGCAAGTTCAGCAGTTCGACTGAAATCACATCTCAATGTGACTATATATAGCCATGGCTAAAGAAAATTTCAATGGCTTCCGTGACCAAAGTAAATCCTGTCGCCCAGGAAACTCGGTTAGCAACACCTGAATGAAAAAACAAGGAGTAACATGGAGTAAGGCATTTGTCGGTACGTAAGCTTAAATTCTCGAGAGCTGTGTAACACTTTCGAAGAAAGGAAGAAAACGACAGAGCGACTGAGAAGTGGAAAATAACTTAGACTTACCTTGAAAATTGGAAACCAACTCGCGACGGAAAGCTGTCCAAATTATTCGAAACAGGAAACACGACAACGACAACACAACATCCAGTGATAGGCCCAGCAAGTTGTAGCATTGTGGCCGCCTTTACTTGAGCGTTCAAACGACACTGCTTCCCATGCACACGAACGACGTGAACCAGCATTAGGACGCCATTGTGCCCATGTACATGGTGTTCGGCCTTCCCGATTTTTAAATACGACAACAATACGAAATAACACTCGTGATGATTCATTTCTTCGGGAAATCCCATGGGACCTCCGAAGTTTTACACTCGGGATGGTTTAATACGGAACCGTTTTCAATACAGTTGTTTAATGCGCGTGCGCATTAAACACAAAACCATACGCTTATTGAACTGGAATTTACTAAATTTGGAAATGCGATTTTAACATACTCTGACAGCGCACGGCGTTTGGGGGCCCTTTCACTCCAGCGACAATGTCACTAACGAACATGATTTTTCCTTAAATTCCCCTTGCGTCTCAATCTCCGCAATCTCTGCCATGATTTTGATCCGTGTACCAAGATGCTGAAATTTTGCTCAAATTCACACCCACCAGCCCCATACAGTGCTGAATTCCCCAACCCGATTTTGAGCAACGTTATCAAATTCCCGCGCCCCTAGACACATAAACGAGTCAAATGCCCCAGGTATGCCCGCTGAAGGTTTTGATGTTTCTACTTGATCGATACATTACTCATCAGACACTTTATGCAGTGCTGGATCCAGAGAAGGTCAAAATGGGGGAGGGGGGGGGGGGGGGGGGGCGAGCGTTTCGTGAGATATGCGAAAGCAGTTGTCCTAATAGTCGTTGTACCTTTTGAACAATATGGATGGGAGGGGCATTAACAAGCGCCGGAAACATCTTTTTTTAAGTGAGCGGAAGGGGTTCTGTGTACGATGAGCTAACTCCGAAAAATGACTATTCTTGTGAACAGTTTATGGCACCACAACCGCAATTTTCGGGTGAAATAATTGATCAAACTTAACAACAATTTGTAGAATGCACTCACGTCGATGTCTTATTGTTGCAATTACATATATAGCTATCTGTACCTCTCGCCGAAAGAAACATGCTGAGTGACTTTCAGCGTTTGGAATACAAATATCTGACAAAGGCACAAGAGACCAAACACCAGCTGTCGCTGGAAAGGATTCCCAAAGGTTTGTTGAACTCACAGTCGTTATTTTCTTTGTCACGCATTTCGTCTTGAGCATTTCCATCATATGCGGTTTGCCAGGGCCGTCAGTGCAAGGGACAGAAGAGGTCCAGAATGACGCTATTTGTTTCATGTTTTAGATCCACTAAATCCAATGCAAAGAGTCCTATAAGTGCACATGCAGTTCAGATGCAAACAACTCCATTCAGGCAGCTACTGACACCTGAGTCGCCTTCTATCTTCAGCCCATGTTGGACTCCAGGAATTTCTCAGGCCACCACGTATCTGGGAAGTGATAGCACAGAGAGCCTGAGCGCATACAACAGAGCAGTGGACGAGATTGCCGGCAAAGTTGCCGTTGAACGAAAACCCCTGACATCACTGCTGGACTCCTGGGAGAGAAGCACTGTAGAACAACGGCAGTATTACATTCAGAAAGAAACTGAAGACTGCATGGTCGTTTGTGATGGGATAGCCCCAAACGACGGAAAACAACTGTTTGAGGCCATGAGGTCTGCTGATCTAGAAAAGCCTGACCCTATTGCTGATGATTTGATGAAAACGCTCATGAATGCATATAAGAAGGCTACCAACAGAAGCACAAAAACGCAGAAAACTCAGTCTGTACGCCTACAAGTACTCAGTCAGCACTCTAAAGAAACTACACCTACCATATGGGAAGTTATCTACGCGTCAAATTCACAGAGCACGATGCCATGCAAGGAGTCTGGGACCCGGTAGTGTTCCTCAGCAGAAGATTCATCATTGTGTGCGCATTGACATAAGCAAAGTCAACCATTTCATCGAATTTATCAATCGTCCATATTTTTATCAAGATGCATCATTCGGAACTAAATTGTTAAAGCTAGACAACGGCCAAGCCACCGAGATGTCAAACGTGCGTACAGTGATACGGTCCATCATGATCAGCCAGTATATCCAACGAGCAACGAGACGATCTAATCTATGGCTTTATGCAGGCACGCACAGACATCTTGCAATGGAAGGCATATATCCTGCGGTCCATTAACCAGGAAGCCGCCAAGCAAGATCAGCTGGAGATGATAACTAACAATCCAAACTACGCTCTAATTGTAATGGACTGGGCGATGCAATTCTTACAGCTCAAACATCGCGAGAAGCAGTCTGATTGGTATGGTAAGAGAGGGTTGAGTTGGCATATAACGACAGTCATCTCCAGCGATCCAGATAAAGCAGGTAGCCTGGAACTACAGTCCTACGCTCATCTGTTCGACACATGTCAGCAGGATTGGTTCGCCGTCTGTTCGATCATAGAGAACACACTAGAAACGATGAAGACCCAAAAGCCGCACGTCACCCAGGTTTACTTGCGCTCGGACGAAGCAGGCTGTTATCATAACAACTCTCTGATTGCTGCAGCAAAAGATATCGGTCAGCGAGTTGGTACAACCGTTTGTCGTTACGACTACTCAGAGCCACAGTACGGCAAGGATGTATGCGATCGAATCTTATCCTTACAGCGGCAGACACGAGAAGGGCGCTTTCAGAGAGACCAGTAAAAGTAAATTTGCATGTGTCTGTATAGTTGACGAGACAAAGAAGACCTTAGAAGTGAACAAGGTAGAAGGATTCAGCAAGCTACACAACATCCAGTTTGAGGAAAAGGCTATTCGTCTCTGGAGGTCGTATGGAGTGGGCCGCGGTAAGGAGGTTTCTTTTGACGAGCTTGTATCACTGAGCCAAGGGAACACTGGCCTCGTTGTAAGTGAAGAGTTTTTCGATTGTAGATACATGCGTATGTAAATGCAAAGACACCACTACCGAGAGAGCTCAGTTTCGTCCGATTCGGAAATAGATATGTTTGAATGCTCGGAGCCCGGATGTATTAAGAATTTCAAAACATTTTCAGAGCTCGAGTCACATTTGGACATCGGAGACCATTGTGTGAAAGAGGAGAGGCAGTCTGAAAGTCTCTGACAAGCTTCGTAGAGATTGGGTAGACATGTTCACTACGTCAGTCAGCATAACTAAAGATGCGACATGTACACCTGGTTACTAGTAGAGTGTGAGCACGTCGCCGCCGTCAGACCAAGCTGTCAGTATGGGCTGGGCCTTACCCAAGCCACGTGCAGGACCTTCGAGGTTCACCGAGAAGGTTAAAAACTACTTACGGCCAGATTTGACATTGGAGAGCAGACTAGGCGTAAAGCTGACCCTTAACAGGTGTCCAACGATATGCGGAAAGCAACAGACGAGCAAAACAATCGGCTCTTTAATAGAAAAGAATGGCTGACCAAAACCCAAGTGCAGGGTTTCTTTTCGCGCCTTGCAGCGACCAGAAGAAGGCAGCAAGATCAAGATCACACAGAAGTCGATCTTAATTCTAGAGACTTGTCGCGGGAGGAAGAAGAAGCTGATAGACAGTACCTCATAGAAGAGGTTACTCAGGAACTGAGGCCACAACACCCTCTGTCTTACGATGCCTTCAACCTGTTCGAATTCGAGACAGAAAATAAATTAAGCCAATTTAATGTAACAATGCTTAAACAAATCTTGCACCATTTTGAAATTCCATTTAAATCAAGAGACAAGAAGAGAGACCTATGAAACTGCAATAAGCGTAAAAACTCTCTTTGGCCTTTAATAAGCAACTCCACAAATCAAAACGGCGTGGTACAAAGAGTGTGCATACGAGCGGCGTAGACGCAAATAGCGTGGATACAAACAGCGTGGGTTGAAACTAAAACAGTGAAAGAGCAAAAGTTACAAGTTGCGACTAAGCTAAATTCGAATAAAGAAATAACAAAACTGCAAAACGAGGACTGTGAATTACACTTACATTGTTTCGGCCAGAGAAAACTGTTGTGAAACGGACTGCGAATAACGCGAAGAGACTAGCACGAAAACTAAAAAGAACTGCGCTAAGCGCGGACCAAAATGAACTGCCCCAAAACTGTACTGCAAAGCTATGATATGGAAAATACGCTAGGACATGCGGAAAATAAAACTATAGAAACTTAGAAAGGCGCTAATGAAGATGAAACAGCAAAGAAACGCTAACGAGGGCGCGAAAACTGACAGAAAGGAATAAACACCTAAATTGACGCAAAAAAAGACTAAACAAAAGGACGAAAAGAAGTATAAACTAATTTGCGTACGCAAAGGAAAAACAAATTACGCAAGAACGAATAATAGAAAAAATGTTACACTTGGATCTTACAACCTGATTGAGCAACTAATGAGCGGGTAAGAAGCAATTTTTTGCCTAAAGAATACATAAAAGAAAACAGTTTAAGCATCTGGTCGTCTCATCGTAACAAAAACTCACCCAGCGACAGTACATGTAATTTGCATATGGAAGGGGAAAAAATATTCATCGTTTCTACTGTTTACAATACCAAATGAAGGAAGATTTTTTTTTTCCGAAACAACGGCTAAACCAAGGAAAATCTAATTTAAAATCCACAATTTGACCTGTAGTGATGATTATTTTATTTCCAAGCGTTTACGGTTCATGTTTTTTGGTTACAGGCGGGACCGCCGTTGTCTTTGTTTACCATCAAAATGGCGAATATTTGGCAAAATCGTGGAGCTCTGTACCGCGCGCAGTGCAGACTGCCAACAAATTTTATTCTTTATGTTTTTACATTGATGTTAGTACTTTTGAGTTATCATTGATTTGTTTCTGGATCAGGTCCCACATTTGCGAAATTTAAATTTGTGGCTGGTGATTTTCTGTTCTTTGTTGTGCATCTCGAGTATTGTGATATTCCTTCCTGTTTGTCAACGTCTGCCATGGACTTTCTTATCTATGCCTATTGTTCCCAGTCACGCGTTGTGCATGTGACGTTAACCAAACCTGAGTTTGATCTGAGGTCATTAAGGCGGAATGGTCCCCTAAAATGGACCAAAAAGTTCGTTTAATATGGTGAAGAAAAAAATCAATTGCGTGCGATTGCACTCATGAAGAGAAAATAAGTTTTGAAGGTTTTACTGAAAATAGTTGCTATGGCGACCAGCCACAGCCTTTGGAGGTTTTAGTTTATAGCATTGACAGTTAACTCTTGTTTTCAGTGCTTTCTACAGGTTTTATTTGGAAATATGGTCAGGTTTAGATATCGACGACACTCCGACGTCGCAAATTGAAAAACAACGTTGTCAGTTTTGGTGCAAAAACGGTGGTAAAATGGTCCACAACGCCTATGATTGATCAAGGTCCATTAACATCCAAATTTTCACTGCAGCCAGAAAGAACATACAATGCAAAAGGTAACCAGTGTAAAACGGCCGAGAAAAACAGAAAGGAAAGGGCTAACAAACGAAATTGAGAACGGTTAATGGAAAAAAAAAAAGTCCAAGTCTTGGCTTATGCGTATGCCCGGACTTGAAGTTTTGCTCAATTTTGTGTCTAATCCTCGAAAAATCTCTCCTGTTAGTAAAAAAAAGCTTTTTTAGCAAAACGTAGGCTTATTTAGCGTCATGGCAGCTAAAAAACCTGACTAAACGGTTAAAAACGGTATTTTTTGGCGAAAGTTTGGTATTCAAAGGGTTAAGCATTTCACAAGCCAAACATTGCAGGGGAGGGAGGTGCAGATTAGGTCTCCAGGGTGGAGGGGGGGTGTATTATTTGTTCTATTTTTTAAAAAGTTTCCGTAGTTGTAGGAAATGTTCCTTTTCATATGGGAAATGAACGAGCCTGTGATGCGTGCATTTTTATAAACGCCTGCTACGCAGGGTATTTAAGACCATGGTTGTTGTTCCTGCTGGGAATTGAATCGCTGACCTTCTCCCGCTGCGGTCGTATCACATAGCCAGAAATTCCGAACCGCGCGTGCGCAATAGACCGCAAGACTAAGAATTTAAACGGTATTTTAAACTTGCGAAAGAATAGAAGGATCAGTATGGAGATTCATATAAAACCAGTTTCTAAAATTCGTATTATGGACATATCCCCGCCATCCCAATGCCAGTTCTAATGATACTCATCAGTACTTTCATTGCAGAATTACTTTGTTTTGATAAATCAAACACTCGTTGCGGTTTTTTCGGTTATTAATTGCAGCGTTTCATTCCGAAGAAATGCCCTTTAGAACACACAAAATGGCGCCTACCTGTATAAATGTCACTTTCCACATCCTGACTCAGCCGAAATCCTCTCCTGGTATCGATCCATCCCAATCAAATTTTTAAAGTTCAAAGATGTCATTCAACATTTACGGCAATTAAGACTTTGTACATCCTCAAAATATTGCGGCTTTTTTAGCCTTCTTTCAGCAAATATAAACGCATCCATGAACACTAATCTTGCTTCGATCGCGCGCAAAAAACAGTCTTGATTGCCCCTCTTCTTCGCATTAAATGCTGTGCAAAAACGATCGCCATTTTGATACCAACAGCTCAATGACAGATAAAAGGCTGGTAACTACAGGGGGTGATTACGAGGCTAGAGGCTCGGTGGCACAGGCTTTTTTTGGAGGGAATTTCAGAATTTTTTTTTTGTTTTCGCGCAAAAAAAAAAAAAAAAAAAAAAATCAAAACAAGAAGGAAAAAATGTCTGATCGCTACCCGGTCCGTGATCCCCTCGTATCTATCTGCAATCCACCAGAAGCACAGTTAAAATATGTGACAAAACAACGTGAAGGTGGTAATGAAGTTGTGTTCTGGCTGGCAATTAAGAATGCCGCACTGATACAGTGGCACAAATTGAAAAAAGAAACGCCAGGTATCGCATACATTGACATGTTAAATGGAATCATTCCTGGACAAGCATTTAAGATCAGTCGAGAGAAAGATCGAATTGAGCGCAGACTTTCAAATCGCTGTTCTGTTGCTTCAATCACAAATAAGACCCTGAACAGAAAAGGACATTGTAAAAACAGAAAAGAGCATGAGGAAACATTGTGTAGGCTGGCTATTTTGAGAAGTGAAGTGATCTCGGTAGAGAAGTGGGAAGCAGATCTGTGTTCCATTCAGTCAAAACTTGAAAGAGCAGAAGATGAAATCTGTAACTGGAGAGCAAAATATGAAAATCTTGAGGAAGAAAAGGAGAAACTAGTGGAAGAAATGCTTTCAGAGATTGAAAAAGATTATGCTAAAGAAAAGGAAAGAACAAGAGAACTGAACAATGAAAATCAACAACTGACTAACTACATTGACAGGTTACAGAATGAAAGCTTGGGGAGTCACAGAGGAGCTGGAATTCCAGACCTCAAAACCAAACAAGCAAAAAACAGAAAATTAAAAGACCTAAAGACTCGAACACAGAAGGCACTTAATTTTGTTGAAATATTTGGCCTGGATTTACAGCTTTTGAAACTTAAAGACCCTAACAGCACTGATAGCTTTTCTATAGACTTCTCAACTACAGATCATCCCAATCTGCAGCAAGAACATGGTAGTGTGGCATCCCCAAAATCAAAATATGAAAAACTTCATCCCGATGACAAAAACACAGTGGAGAGCATACTCTTTTTAATGGATAAATTTGGAGTTGGGGATGAATTTATTCATGAGCTGTCAATGGCTGTTGATGATTTTCCTGTTAAATCCTATTTAATAAAACAATGTCAATCTGATCTAAATAAGCAAGTTAAAATTTCTACCACGCCTGGTTTGGCACCTGGAGCTCAGTATTCCTTCAAAGAGTTGCTCACTGACAAAGTGAGAGACATGGTAAGTACTCATCACTGGACTAGCTTCATCAAGTGTTAATGCCATCCAGCTATTGACACACATAAATAAACCCATTAATGGAAAATCTTATGGTTGAAACATTTACTTTACCCTAGAGCAGTAATCCAAGAAGAGGATGAGAAAACTCGTGCTCATTTCCTGCCTTAATCGATAACAACAAATAACATTGGTTCCCTATGGAATTGAGCAAGAGTCTAGTGAGGGACCCAACATTTATTTGTAAATAACAGAAAAACAAAATTAAAGTGTAACAGCAAAACTGATCACAAAAATAAAGTACTTAATGGCTGGAGATTATACTATTCATTCAGTAGCTATAGTGTGCAGAATAAATTAAAATATATATATCTTAAGTTTTCTTTTTTTTTGAAATGTAAGTTGTGTATCATGTCATCCTTGTTGATGCACTTGTAAGGTCTAGTACTTTCATGTAATGTGAAATATGCATTAACATAACAACTGCATTGTGAGCTTTTAATAAATCAGACAGGCAAATAAAAGTAGTTCTTGGAACTGAAAGATGTTCAATTTAATTACAGATAAGCAAAGGAACATTAAAGGATGGAGAAACAGTAAAAGTTAAATTAAGTGGTGATGGAGCAAGTATGAGCAGGATGACTAATTTCATACTTCTGAGTTTCACCATCCTTCAGAAGGTGGATGATATCTTGTCATCAAAAGGTTAGTTAAGTACACAAACATATGTAACTGGTTATTAATTATTGTTTTGAATAGGTGTCAATTTAATAAATATATCTTTAATTTATAACCTTCTTTTTCAGGAAATCACACTGTTGCTGTTGTAAATGGCAGCGAGAGCCGCCAGACTTTGGAGGAGTCATTTAAAGATGTATTTTTAGAAGCAAATAAGAAGGCCACATGCTAAATGGTCAATCAATTATGGAAGGTAGGTACAGTTTAAATTCTACACAATTTATCTGTTCATAAAGTAATCAATTGAGATAACATCACAGTCCAAGTAATCAGTTCATCCCTATCAATTATTACATCCCAATTTAGAGACAAGTTGGGCAATTAGCTGTTTTTACTTATCTTAATATTTTCTTCTCTCGATGTTCTGTCTTTAGGACTTTGCAGATCTGTACTTCAAATACATTTATTCATGGAAGCCATTCTCTACAGAACTATTTCGAGCACAGGTACAAAACAATCCATTACGACTTGAAACTTTATGTATTTCTAATACAGAGGAAGAGCAACCACAATGATGATCCAGCTGAGGTGCTATGCAGTGAGTATAGATTGGAAGCTCTGAAGCACAGAGAGCAACAGCATCGCAATTACACAAAAAGGGCCCAGGAATACTGGGATGAACCTATCAAAACAAAAAGGGGAACAAAGAGGGGAATCAGCTACTTAAAGAATATGACTCCATCAGCAGTCTCCCCAACTGAAAAAAATGTATCTAAAAATGCTAAAAACTCTAAAGAAAAACAACGAAAACCTCAACAAAAGAGAAAGAAATAACATACTTTAATATTAGTATGTACAACTTTGTTACAAGTGTTCATTTAACTCTGTATTAAAAAGGCACATAAACTTTTTAAGTGTACATCCATCTTTGTAAGTGTACATTTAACTCTGTAAATTGTAACGTTGTTATTGTGCATACATCTTTATTAGTGGCCATTAAACTCTGTAAATTTAAACTTTGTTGGCTGTGTACATAAATCTTTGTAAGTGTACATTCAAATCTGTTAAAGGTACATTGCTTTGTACGTGAATATTTATCTTTGTATGCATGCCTTTCACCTTCCTCAGTAAGTGTACATTTCAAAATTGAATGCAATTGTAAAAAAATTAAAGAATGCACATTTGTAGGTGAATGTACTTACTGACCACTTAAACTTGGCATATCTATCTCAAAATATTTTCCACTTACTCAGACTTAAATAGCCCTGCATGCAAAAGTCATATAATTTTTTATTTAATATGAAAAGAGCATATCAGGAGAATATTTTTTATGTTTTAAATCACGTGTATGATTACAGACCAAATTGCACCCCACTCAGTTCAATTACCATTCTTAATTTTGCTAAAGTAGCCCTTCATGATTCAATCATTTAGAGCTACTTTAGTAAAATTAAAAGAATTATTCTCCTGATATGCTCTTGGTAACAAAGCAGGAATCCCACCCATACCCATTTCATACTTCTTTGGGGACCAAGAAATGAACGTTTTAACCCTCATAGGGTAAAAAACCTTTATTCCTTGAACAATTGCCACGTCCGGGCTTGGACTGTTGAAGAGCTCCACACATCGAGGTAAGATACCCTCCTCTGGCTCCCACGAGGCTTCGTAGGGCGAGTAGCCCTTCCATTGCACCAAATATTCTACCTAATTAAATGAAAGGCAAGAAAGGCTCGTGCTGATTTCGGGTAAACACTGAATTCAGTTAATATCAACCAAGCGAGCACGTGCGAAAACAGGCACTACAACCAAACACTTACCGTTCCATTTCTTTCCCGTCTTTCGACGAGCCTTTCAACTTCCCAATACGACGATCTTCTGTACTTGATTATTTTTGGCTGGCCAAAGTCGGCGTCCACGGATGAAATCGAATTTAAGACCGAGAAGTAGCCTCTAGACGGTCTATCGCGCGACGCCATTTTGGTTTGACTACAGCTTCGGCTTTAACAGACGGGCCAATCACACGCTAGCTTTATTGACAGGCTGACATGTGTACTGGAGCATAACAGAAATAAGCACCACCCACTTTGGTTCGGAATTTCTGGCTAATTTTAGGTTTCATCACTGTTTAACCTATAGCCACATTATACCGTGTAGGCGTGCAGGATGCCTTGCCAAATTTGCGAAAATTTCCATTTCAGGAAAAAAAATGCATGCAGGACAGTTTTCAGTCGTTGACATTAAAAACAATCGAAACAAGGTAGTTAAAAGTGTCCATTGCGCAGATCGCACGCTATTACGTCAAATCACAGTACCGGCCAGGATTCTAAAGAAATGTTAGTCCAGGGGTCAGAACTGCACTAAAACAAATGTACGTTGATGTTTACGTCGAAAGGTTTTCTCGCGTAGTTTTGGTTCTAAATTTAACCCTTTTCTTTTCTTTTACAAGATTTGTCTTTCCGTTTCAACCGTACATCTGTCTCAACGACGTCTTCAGAGAAAATCATCTACTATAAAATACTCTGGAAAGACTAATGTTGTGACAAATCAAGATTTCGCATATTTCGCTTGTGTTTTATGCGTTATGGACATTTTCGCTTGTGTTTTATGCATTATGGACATTTTTTTAATTTGTAAAAGAGTCTCAAATTGGTAAAAATAAAACTATTTTCATTACGAAATCTAGAGCAGGAAGTCTTAAGTGCTGGGAATGTACCCGGTCATGATCACGTTGTGCAAAATCAGCCGTGCGTGCCATGACGCAAAATACACCGTGGGACTTCCATAGCAACTAGTTTCGTACCATCCCAGCTGAACCCTCCTTTGTTTTGGAAGTCTCATTTTGTAACTTGCGTCCCAGCATGGCTGATTTGGTACCTTGTGACCGGGTCCTGCAAAGGGCCTTTTAGTATGGGTTGTCTCGCAAACTCAGACCTCAGACCCGAAAAACTCAGACCTTCTGGTTGTCTCGAAAACCCAGTCTATTAATGGTTTATTCTGCTCAAAATGGAATTTAGGAAGAATCCATAATAGGCTATATCCGTTTGCGAATGTCCAGTTCTGCAGCGTGGCTCTTTATTTGTATTACGAAACAGTCTCGCAACTTGGTTCGAATGGTTACTAAATAAATAAATTTGATAAACGTTGTTTCATTTTTCGGGTCTGAGTTTTCGAGATATCCAGAGGGTCCGAGGTTTTTCGGGTCTGAGGTCTGAGTTTTCATGATCTGAGTATTCGAGACACCCTTTTAATATGTTGGTACTCGTATTGGTAAAATGTTCTAATTCACAAAACAATGTCTCTTGCACGCCTTACGTGCCTATGTTCGGCGTTTTTTCAAGGACAAATCGACTGTGTGACTTCACACTGCATTTTGCCGTTTTTGTGTTTTTCTTTTTATAAAACTTTCTTTCTTAGTTTATTTATAGTCTGTAACTTGTCATCACTATAAATTAATTGCTCTCTTTTATTTTCGTTTCTTCTTTTTCTTTTTCAATAAAATGTTATTTTGTACGAAATTGCATTTAGTCTGTCGGTGCTTCAATACAAAGCAACATCGAGCTTATCTTGGTCGCATAAAGAGGCTCTATTCCCAAAAGAATCAACTCGAAAGGAAGAAAGTTCAAGATGAATGAATCACCCAAAGCATTTCATATAAACTCGGGCTATGAAGATTACGACACTGACCCGACTTCAATGGAACCCGTTCAATTGAAAGCATTCAGGATTCAACCAGAAGAGATACATGACCATTTAAATTATGATCAACGCAATCTGTGCGACACACTAAACCCTAAGAAAGTGAAGTCTTCTCAAGGATCAAATCGCGCCCTATTGGCCCTGGTCATTATTGTGTGCTTAATATCTCTCGTGGCTCTTCTGCTGACGCTACTGATGTTGTCCGGGATAATCAGACCCTCAAGCGAAGGTCAGAGCATAGAGTAATTGATGTTGGAGAAAACAAAATGTGTAATCACTTAGCATGCAAAATTTTGTTTGGAATGCTGAAAGTTATATGAAAACATACCAAAATTTCGAGGATAATCCCTTCATAGAACTATGGACGTATAAAAAGAAGTAGGAGGTTGATTGCCGGTACGTCTTTCCAGTTCATTTATTTCAACCCAGTTGAGTTCTCTGAGCCCACACTCCTTCCTGCTGTTGACCAGTTAATAGGCTGAGGCTTACCGGTACGAGACTGTCGTGAAACGTATAAGCACTAGGCCTAAAAAGTCGCACTGTCTCGTATTCAATCAGCTAGAAGTATTCTTATCTAAACTCAAGTCCTTTGTGATAATAATGTTTCTGGCGGGAAAAGCTCGTGCTCACAGCACTTAAGTCGCGAGTTGACATCTTTAAAAAACAAACGATTAACGAATACCAGCCACGTCCGTAAAGGCAGCGTATAAATGAAACAGTGAATGACAACACAATAATGACAATTGCTGTGGTTCAGTGCCCAACGTCTTGTTTCCCGGCTTTTCACTTGTGACTGTTTAACATCGGGGAAATTTACGGAGGTGACAGAGCCGAATAATTTTCCCCAAATAAATTTAAGGAATGCATACAATGCGATGAAATCTAAGTAGGAACAACGAAATGGGTTAATATGAAGTTATCAGTTTCCTGAGCCGATGAATCCACGTCTGCGCCCTTTGTACTTAATCTGGTAATGATTTTTTTTTTGTCTAGTGGACTGTACGTCTAGAGCAATAATGATATTTCTTCGTTTTCGTATTCAACTGACAAATCTCAGGTGTCAGTTTCAGTCACGTGACCAGCAGCCATGAAAATTGATTGGAACAAAAGGAAGTGTTTATATAAGACAAGAGTTCAACTCCCACTGGATTGATTTGGTACACCATCATGACCGCCGTTTCATTGTCTTGGAACACCATAAGGGAGTTTTAGCAATGACGACAGCGACGCCCAGGACGACGCCTTGTAAAAAAAATGTATTTATATTTTACCTTCGAATGTCGCAACTATGTAGAACTGTTCAGCACGCCTATCGGTCTAAAAACTTGCCCAGGCTAAACACGCACCGACAGCTATCAATATCCGAAAAAGATATGAAAAAGTATCCATTGCGGTACACGTTCTCTAAAATACGTAGAACTTGGCCATTTCACGTTGTTGTTTTGCAGAGGACGGCAAAGAAATGTACCAATGAAGAAGTCGAAAACAGTGAACTTAGCAGGACGTGCCCAATAAGTGAAAGAAAAGCGTTCAAATGCAACGGCAGCCAACGTAATACTAAGAGAGGAAGTCATCAAACCTCGAAAATGAAACACTTAGAAAATAAATATCCAAATCTCAAAAACGAAAAACTCAGGGCCGGGCTGCTGGAAGTCTGATTATTAGCTATAATTTTAATTCCAGTTTTGTAACTTTGAGGTGAGGTTTTCTGTTTATATTGTTTGTCCTTCAGTTTTAAGTTTGGATAGTTTCAAACTACACAAAACATAAGCAGCGAGAAACATTTTTATAGAAAAAAATGTAATACTCTGGTTGACATTTAATCCTGGTTTAGCATTACCCGGGTTTCGAACAACCTAGCCCATAAAGGGAGCACGCAAATCTCTAAAATAAAATACTCGAAGTGTCTAAACCTCGACTAATAAAACAGTCACCAAGTAAATACCCAAATACTCTAAAATTACAAAGAAACACTCAAAATTGAATCAGTCGGGTTAAAATTGAAGGATGCTCTCCGCGTTAATTACTTCGAATTCTTAGAAAACAAGCATCAGTTCTAAAATGAAAAGCTGTAAACAAACCACAGACTTTTCAGGACTGAAGTTCGTTATAGGAGTTCATTGTTGTAAGAGTGAATCGAAATCAAATTATTTCATTTCAGATCTTTTTTTTCCAGCGGCCATCATTCCCCGCCTTTAAATAAATATATACGTGGAGGTTCACGATAGCAATAGACCATAATAAGCAGCATGACCATACATCGTGGACTTTTGGGTGCCTTATGCTTGTCGCTGTATGCTCCGTCATATGCAATTTGCAAGGAACTGGCTCTAGCTTCTCCCGCGCCTCGGGGCTTCCCGCGGCCATCTTGTTAATGTACGTTTCTATGAGTAAAGTCTCGTTCGTAATTTACCTCGGATTCTTGCTGTTTCATCGACAATACTTTAACAATGCTTAGCTCGTCTTTTTGAGTGCTTCGATCAGTTTCTTCAAATGACTCACTATCGAGCAATGGAGGTATGACCAGCGGGATGAAAGCAATCACAGCTAAAATTGTCTGTGGGTCAACAATAAATGTTTTCTACATTAATTCATACAAAAATAAACCATACTTAGTTTTTCCTCTATTCATCTCTAAGACCGAGTAAATTCAAGGAACCTAAGAGAGCATTTAAGTCATTAAATACCATAACCTGTCTTCACTATGTTCTGGAAGATAAAGCCACTCAAATTACGTGCTGAAGCTGATTGTTATTTTTATTTTTAGGCTCTGAATCTGTTTTAGCCGACATAAAGACCTTTGAGGAGAATATAACGAACCAACAACTGGATTTGGTAAGGAGCAACCCCATTTTGTCATAAACATGCTCACCATAGGTTGGCTGAGAGATAACGAGCAAGTTAGCAGTAACTATCACCTCATTTGTCAGTGAACTACATTGTGGTCACAAATGCTTCTCGAAGTAGAGACAGACGGAAACAAATGCAAATCTATACACAATTCAGAGATTATTTGCCAAATATTACAATCCATCTGATGGTTTCAAATATGTTTCAGCAGACTGAATAAATACGAGCATTCATTTACACCAATGTACTTTCATTATACTATTAGATTATGAGCGCTCATAATCTAATAGTATAATGAACGTACATTGGTGTAAATGAATGCTCGTATTTATTCACTCTGCTGAACTAGCTGGAGATTTCTATGAGGTGATAGTTGGTGAAGCCAAAATCGAGAGCGAATAATCTAATTGTTTTAGTAGAATTCTAACTGAAATCTACTTTAAATAACGGTTTCCAATTACTTCTCGACTTTGCGTCTTAGAAAGATCGCTCGTGTTAAATTGTCATTTGTAATTGAAGTTGTGTGTGCGCGAGTATCATTTTTTCAATAGTTTTAAGTTTTTTAAAGTCAAGAAACCGTCAATGTTCTTCCTTTTAGTCTTCTCAGGAATGCAATTAACCATTTGTATCAAAATTTTCCTTCAAAACTTTTCAAAAACGAAGAACACGTCGCCATTAGGAAGACGACCTTCAGCCACTGCACAAAGACGGCTGTTAGTGTATGATCATTCAGCCAATCAGTTTGCAGCATTTGCATAGGTGTTCAAGTAGAATTATACTAAAATACGAAAGGTCTGACGATGCGGATTTCTAGCACTTGGTTATATCTAGTTTCTGTAGGGCGAACGTCTCTCTAAGCTCGCTGCCATAGTTGGTCTCAGCGTTGACCACCATTAGGAGATGGTCGTTGATAATAGGTCGCGCTAAAAGCCGGCTTGTACTGACTTTGAGAAAAAATACGTTTTTAAGCTGTTTCGTCAAGAACCGATCTGCACCATTTAATTTACAAGTTTCTTTTTAACTGGCGAAGGGAAGCAATACATAAAGAGCGTTAATAACTGTCACATCAGTACCTTTTCTTTATTTTAGATGGTGCATCTTGAAAATGCTTTCACAGAGTTAATGTCCCACTTAAACAGAACGGACAATGACCTGGCAGATTTAAAGAAGATCTGGATTGAGGTAAAAAGCTTTTATTGCCCCAGAAATATGTATTATATCTTTGAGATGAGATTAATTTTCATTTTAACATGTCGATTCTTCGTAACGCTAAGGTAACCGTTACCAATTTCGGACGTACAAGGGAGGAGGAGGGTGGATGCCACCTCCCCTCGCCGCATAACGTTTTTTCAAAGTTTTAAAAGGACAATTTACTCTAACGGGCTGAAACTTTCAGTAGCTGTTCTTTCATTCTCTGCGGAAATTTTGATATGTCAATTGTGTCCATCATTTTTGACGTTGCCATGGCAGCCATCAAATTCTATGTAGGTCTGACCAGAAATCAGCTTTTTTGAGATAATTCTGTATTTTTTCCAGTTTTCTTCATCAAATAACAGAAATTTATGAAAGGTTAAGAGCTTTGTGCTCTCGGTATAGTTGAAACAGATAAAAATTTGAAGCGTGCGTCGGGCCAAGTTGTAAATACCGCCGCAGCTTATTATGGTTTTTGTAAAATTAAACGACTATAAATATTCCTACTCTCCGGTGTATGGAATGCTAAACCATCGCAGGGTTCCCCCCCCCCCCGCCCCCTCAGCATTAAATTCGCCGTTACCTGTTTCTACACCAGGGTGGAGAGAGACAATGTGAGAGTAAAGTGTCTTGCCCAAGAACACAACGCAATAACTCCAGCCAGTGATCGAATCACGAACCATTAGGCGACCTTATCCTCACCATGGCAACCATGCACTAGTGAACTTTAAGTATCCATGTCTGCGCCTGTAATATGACATCAACCCGAAGCCTATATCTAACGACAAAAATTGCGCGTGGCAAGTTCTAAATAAAGGGAAAACATGCCAAAAAACGCCCTTTCTCTCTGCCGCAGACATATCTTTGCTTCATAAAAATTCCTTGGGAATTTCAAGATTTCACGTAATAATTTAAATTAATCATGAAAATTCGGGATTAACGCGCACGGTCAGTAGCAAAAAAACCCCTTTCTTATAACTGTATACACGTACACTGGAGGAGATGTCCTGATGAATCCAACATTTGTTAGGTCTTCCATTAAAATGTTTCGTTTGAATTTGCCGTTGTTCTTTGAGAAAAGTAAAAAAGTAAAAACAAAGTAACATTAAAGTTAAAGATTCACTGTCCGACAAACAATACATTTTGACAAAATGTTTGAGAAAAAAACAATACTTTCGCCCAAATGTTGTCCATAAAATTAATTCAAATAATCTTGTTTCTTAGGGAAAAGTGATTTACCACCAGACCATGACCCCATCTTGGATTGAGGCGCATGCGTCCTACATCGACGGATCTCGTGGATACACCACTGAACAGATCACATTTCACGCGGGCGCAGTAACGCGGGCCGCCCTCTTTAAAGTTCCCATGATTCCTGTAAATGAATTGCAAAATTCCTCGGCGTTAACCGTTAAATTTGTGGTTTCCACTAATGTCACTATCGGATCAACTGATTCCGACAGTGATTTGATATATGGCGTGTCTGATGGCATAAGCTTTGTAGGCTTTGAAACTCTCGATAAAAACAATTACAAGGGCAATTTCCCTCCCTGTTATGGATTGGAGGGCGTCTCTTTAGGTTCGCGTTTGAAAGACTATAAGCCGGTCAGCTCTTTGTTACCCAAACCAAGCGACTCTTTCTATCCCGGTCAGGTTATTGGCACTCTCAGCTTAAATGAACGCTGGGGCTCATGCTACACTGCGCATGACGGAGGCTTCGCGAAGACCGCTGTGTACAGCAAACGACTGAACCTCAGCAAAGGTCTCACTTTTGAGGTTTATAAAGATAACAAAGGCGAGAGGACTGGGATCAAGTTCATTGAAGTCACCATCATACAAGATTCCCAGCCTTAAAAATCGGCTTGTCAGTAAAGTGACCATGGACGCAACCATCAGAGACAAAGCAAGTATAGCGGAATTATAGAACTGTGTTAAAATTATTAAAAGTACCTTCACTTGTACACGAAATGTGCTAAGAACACCAGCGTGACAATGTTAGCAAGATAAAATTATAATAGTATGTAACTAGCAAGAGCAGAAGCCTGCCTGACTTTTTCAGTTTAAGACCGATCAAAGGTTTTTGCATGCATAACCCATTAGTATAAAGCTGAAGTACATTAGTACAGCAACAATAACATCTTTATTTAATTTTATATTTTACTACATTTTGAAAGATTTTTAGTTTATTTTATGCATATAGAATGTTTTAGATGAGGTAACTGTTATAATCTTGTTTGAATGAGACTGGAGGCTAAATAAACCGTTATGTTTTCGAGTTAGCCTCCAGCCTAGTCATGTCTAATTGTAGGACAGGAGAGATGAAGGAAGAATTTATAGTGTACAGTTTAGTTTAATTTAAGGAAGAACAAAAAAAGTAACAGAAAAGTAATTGACTGTATCGGTCTCACAGTAAACAATGTTTAATTTTTTTGAAAATGCAAATACGCTAAGTTCTTTCAAATGGGTTGGAAGTTCTTTCCAAAGATCTATTGATATTTAACAAACGTAGGTTTCCGTTTATGGAGATAGTTATTTTGGCTTTTCGAACTGCTAAGCTCATGACGGTGCCCGACCTTTGCCTGTTAGTTTAGATATAACAAATGAGCCTGGGAGAATTCCATGCTAAACTGGTATTGGTGTTGGGAAAAACTTAAACGCTCGTGACTGAATTTTCTCCTTTACATTCTTCAATTCATAAGCAGCCTTTCTGGAGTCTTTTGCTCCTCCTCTGAAAACGCATTGCAGAAACTGAAAGATGCGACAGTTAAGATTTTCATGCAAGTTGGCATGTGCAAGATGCGTCATTATAAGAGATAGGAATAACATGGTATACGCTTTGACAGTTCCTCGACATCTCCAGCATAGGGTTCTATGCCGTTACTGCTCTAAAATAAAAGGTCCACTGGGGACTCAGGTGTTATATTTTCTGCCCTGAGTAATTCGACTTGATAACGCTTCCCCATTTTTATTCAATCCACGTAACCGAGCCTACTTATCATTATGGCGAACCTGCGTTTTTTTACAGTTTATACGTTTATATGCTCTCACATAATTTCCACAAGTATTTGAGGAAATTTGAAGTACTATTTGTGCCAGATGGTGCCTTTTCAGACGGTCAACTAGCTGGGAACACGTAAAACTATGGAGACGAAACAAAGATGTGGGAGGAAAACCTGCAAGGCAGCAATAGACACAAACAGAATAAGAGGAAAGATCATTAAACACAAAATAATAATAAAAAACGCAAGGCTTTCTCCGGTGTAACAGTTTCCAGTCTCAATCGTGGGAAAGATTGTTCTTCCCCCAGGCCAGTTGGATGATTTAGCGCCTAGTTAGACAGGCAGTCAATTCAGTCAATCAGTCAGTCAGTCAGTCAGTCAGTCAGTCAGTCAGTCAGTCAGTCAGTCAGCCAGCCAGCCAGAGAGCCAGCCCGTCAGTCATTAAGTCAGTCAGTCAGTCAGTCAGTCAGTCATTAGTTACTTAGTTACTCCTAGTTAGTAGCAAAAATAGTAGAAGTGTATGGTATGCTAATTTAAACTGTGAGTGATAGTGTATACGCTGCATGTTATATATAGGCTTGGGTAAACTTCAAGCACAATTCATTGTACTTTCGCTAGCGATAATTTTGCCGGCGAAAAGTCCCATTTTTGAGCAGACATATTGAAACAAATTAGCGACACGAAACATGACATAGAAAGTAGAACTTTAATTAGTCCCCGATTATGGCTCCTGCTTTAATGTAAATCATCCGCTCCAGTTTCACCCACCTTCGTCTTACGTCCATTATATATCATATATTTGTGATGTTGAGCATCGTCCAATGGTAAATTATTTATAAAGAATCAATTGATTCGTCCCTTATGCTAAAAAGAAACCTCAAAACGTCAACCAAAGGCTTTGCTCCGTAATTTGAACGCGATTATTGTTTTTTTGCGTGAGTAAATAATGTCCATATTTGTACTTCTTATACTTCACGGTTATCGCCTTTGTAAGGCAAACCATCTGCTTCCAAGTAACGGTAGTTTGACTGAGCGGAATCCAGGCAAGTCAGAGACAAAACAGGACTGCCATATAACTATGATTACCGATAGAACTGAACCACGCCAAGATCTCTTCTTCTTTTTCATTTGGTCTGTTCCAAATTAATCATATCCATAACAAAATTCGAAGAAACAAGGCCTTTTAAACTGCTCAGGCAGTCGATAATTCTTCTGTCATATCAAGGAACCCAATCAAGTACAAAGCACGGAACATTATTTTTTAAATTCGGAAAGTAATTATGAGCTGCTCCTGTTCTTATTAGCATTGGTAACTGTGTATGAATGCGATTGCAATTAAGGTGATTCACATTAAAGACGATATGTAAAAATTCTCTTAAAATTGCAGGAGCCCTTCTTTGGGCAAGTGCAACGGATTTGGAAGAATTTTCAAACGCACGAATAGTGTAAACCTTACACGTAATTATTCACGCTTTCGTACTATTTACTCAAATATATGATATCACTGGAAATTACGAACGTATTGACTTAAACTGCAGTGCAAATTCACAAATTAATGACAAATTTGCCTTCTCTCGGCCAATCAAAATGGAGTCATTTTCTTTATCACATAATAAGGTGAAAACAGACCCTGCCAAACGTCAATCACTTTCCTGATGATTATCGTAAATATGAACACAGCTGGAACTTGTATTCATGTAAATATTCAGCTCGGAATATGATATGTGAAGACACTGCCTTATCAGTTATTGTGACGCAGCAACTAGCCTTCATGTAGTGATGCTGAGTGAAGAAACAATTGCTTTAGTTTAGGCTCCACTGAATACATTCTGAATGGTGCTAGCAAATATTACCGGGGCGGCACAAGATTTGCTATTTGGCGAAGATTTGTATTGCTCGCCAGATATCACCGAAGGTATACATTCTCAGATAACAAGTATTTTGGCGATAAACGTGTTCGTGTCCATTTCAGCGACTCTAGGGAATACTCTAATTCTAGTTGCCCTTCACAGTGAGTCCTCCCTTCATCCCCCGTCCAAACTCTTGCTTCGTTGTTTGGCTACAAGCGATCTCTGTGTTGGTGTTACTTCAGAGCCTCTCGCAATTATCTACTGGATAGCTGTGTTGAACAAACGTTGGGACATTTGCCGATTGGCGGGGACCATAAATTTTATCTCCAGTTACGTCCTGTGTTCTGTGTCGTTGTTAACACTGACAGCAATAAGCGCCGATAGACTTCTTGCGCTGCTTTTGGGACTAAGATACAAACAAGTTGTAACCTTGAAGAGGATATATGTGGTTCTCAGCAGCTTTTGGGTTGTATCCACCGCCGCCGCAACGATGTCCGTGTGGAATTCCCTTATTACCTTCTCTTATGGCTACATTGGTATAGCGGTGTGTTTAACCACGTCAGTTTACTGTTACACAAAGATCTTCCTGAATCTCCGTCAGCTTCAGTCTCAGGTACAAGACCACCGTATTCATAGAGAGGTACAGAGCGTAACAAGTCCACTGAACATCTCTCGATACAAGAAAGCAGTTAACACTGCACTGTGGCTGCAGTTGACATTAGTTGCGTGTTACCTGCCGCACGGCATATCTGGTGCCTTAATGTTCACTGAAGTAAAGTTATCTCCATCGGTTTTTATCGCCGGGCAATGTACGTCCACCTTGATTTACTTCAACTCGTCGTTAAACCCGATTCTTTACTGCTGGAAAATAAAAGAAGTGAAGCAAGCAGTGAAGGACACAATTAAACGCTTCTGTTGGTTTTGCCGTTAGATTTGTCACTTAGTTAGGGTGGAGAGACGAACAACGCAGCAGTCGAGAAAACTTCTCTTTTATCTTATAATGAAGTGGCTAGCCCACCTTTGTTTTCGCAGTGGAAAAACACTCTTAAAAAAACGACTGAAACAAAAAAAAAAAAATGCCGTACGTTGGGTGGCACCAATGTGAAATCGTTTAGAATATAATTATCTACAATAATTACCTTTTTAGAGAGCTTTATAGCTTGTTGTCAAATTACATATATACATCCAAACTAGTCGTTAGGAAAAATACAAACCGTTTAATCACTTTGGCTGGCGTCTCGCTAATGCGCTAGTATTCATGGCAATAAACTCTATGCTATTTCTGCCGGCTTTAAGATAGGGAAATCATTATGTAAAACGCAAGAGAAAGCCATCAGTTAACATCTTTAGGAGGCAGAAATAAATTAAATAACCTTGTTTTCTTGCGCCAATCTCGACAGTGCCGGATAAATTCGAAGAAAATCAATGAAATGGAACAGTAGGCCTCTTCCAAATTAGGTTTGAAACTCATATTTTCTTGATATTTACATGAATTTAATGAAGTAGTTTGTATGTAGAGAAAAATCCACGCATAGTTATCAGATACTTATGATTTACTACTGCCAAATGGACAATTCTGTATCATTACGGAGTAGTGTAGGAGAAAATTGGGCACCCCGTTAGGCAATATATATAATTAAGCAGCACTTTTGGACCGATTTGTCATGACACAGCCATGAATAAAGTTCGACAACGTTTTCCCTTATGCCAATGACGCGCTGAATAATACGCTCTATTTGTGATCATAATTCGAGGGGTATTAGTGTACCCACTTTTTTATTTACCATTAAGCGATATGTTTGAAAGCAATAATGGATCGTTGAACAAAATCTTTTCAAATTTGCATATAAAATTTCCGCCTTCAACGTTATTCAATCGTTCTAGAAGATGTGTTCTTCTGGAGGCCCTAAAGGGAATTTCTTTCAAAAGACCTACACTGATAAAAACTGATAATAACACGAACTGCTGGGTATCGACAACATTATTTTTGTGATGCTTCCTAGTATGTTGACGCACATATGCCGTTGTATAATGTGAGATGCTGTCTTAATTTTAATGGAAATAGCCTTCTAATTGCTTGTCGCTCGAAGGATCTGACTTAAGACTGAATCATCACCCACACCAATTTCAAAAGGAGATAAAATACCCATTAGGATTTAGGCCAATCAGAAAGCTAGAAATACAATAACCGGTCGTCTCTATTCGACCATTTATTTTAATAACTATGTCAGCAATTAATTCGCCTGCAATAACTCTTATCTTTTTTTTTTTTTCTTTTTGGTCAAAAAGCGAAACTGGATCATAACGTGACAACTGTTATCTGGGGCGTTTAGTATACTGTACAGTTTGACAAGGCCACGGTTTTATCGAAGCATTATCTACCCTCCCCGACGGTGAGCCAGTCGTTTAAAGACATAACAGGTGGCAGGAAAGATGGGGGATTTTTCCTTGTGATAAAACGGAATATAAGTTCATATCACGTTGTCAAAAGTGCATTAAAAATTGAGTGGTGTGTTGATCGATGCAGCTATATGCATGTGGTTGAAACTGCTAATACTAAATGCCCTCCCCTGATAACAATATTGAAAATGAAAATGAAGAGACCCACTTAACCAAAGACTGAAAACAGACGATCATTCAGCCACTGTCCTCCAGGTCAATCAGAAAGCTAGAAATACAATAACCGGTAGTTTCTATTCAGGGTAACTCGCTTACCCTCCCCCCCCCCCCCCCCTCCCAGTCCTCTCTTAATTGGTCTGCATTCAGTGATCTTCAGTGGTCTCTCTTGGTCTCCCAATGGTCTCCCAATGGCAGAGTTGTTTGGAATTGCCTTGGAACAAGCGAACAGTGAAGTTTCTAGCAACCTCCTTTTAACTAAGGGAATTTTTTAATAACAATAATAACGATAATAATAATAATAATAATAATAATAATAATAATAATAATAAAAATACTAATAATACACATGAATTTATATAGCGCTCATTTCCAGAGCTCAATGGCGCTTTACAATATTTGTAATTAAAATTAAAACCAATACTACTTAAAATTACAATATCATCATACGAATTAAAAAATAAAAATAAAAAAAGTTCCAACAAAAAAAATATATCACTAATTGTATTATTGTATCATTAAGAAATGTCATTCTCTCTTAAACCATAGGGTGTTGAAATGTGTGTATTTCAGAGCTCTCATATCATGTCTATAAGATACACATTACTTACGGACGACACTAGAAACGACGAATATGTCCATATTTTTTGAAGGCATTGTTTAAGATAAGTAGTTAGTAAAATTTTCTTGTTTTATCAATTTTAGGCGTTCTCGGCCTAGCAACTATCAGAACTGTCTGTGATTCGTTAGCGCGGAAGAAATTTATTTGCGTGGCCTCCGGTCGATAATTGACGTAACGACAAAATGTGGCGTGTTCGCTTACTCCTAATTATGGCCTAATTTGTTTGAAGTTCAATCGATTCTCGATGTAGGAAGCTCTTGTTCAGCCCATTCAGGACGAAGCACGACAGCTGTAACAATTGGAGCACCGCAGCCGTTAATCTGAACATAAGAACCAATCAAAATTCGAGAAGAATTCGACACATTATATAATCACTAGCCTAAGAATACAGCCGCCTCTCATTCGCTCCCGCTACTACGTGTGAAGGGAGCGAATGAGAGGCGGTTGTATTCGCAGGCTATATAATCACGTGTAGATTGACCGTTCACGCAAGAGCTGTGTTATTTATTTCTCCCTTACACGAGCGAAAAATCGCCTGTGTAAATACCTCAACCCAGAAATTTTCACACTTTTGCGAAAAATGTTTATTTCTATCCTCAGCTCAGTGTCAAGCTCTGTTTCATCTCGTCTGACAAACCGTCTGTTACAACTGCTCTCTTACAATGATCAGTCCATACCTTACAATATTTACTGATCAGTATCACCATCCGTTTCTTAACCCTCAGTTTATTGACTGATTTACCATCTTTCTTCTCAATCTTGTACAATTATATATTAACAATCTCACTTTAGCCTAACAAGCAGAAGAGTCTCATTTGACCTTATTATTACTATTATTATAATATTATTATAATGTTATTATTAGTATTTTAGGATCGCACGATATTTTTATTTTCATCAAAATTTTAGTCTACGATAGAGGAATGTGTGAAGATTTGTAAATACGTTTTCTGAAATTTTAATAAAGTTCTTGTTATTAAAAGAATTTTTTATTTTATCATCATCATCATCATCATTCTCATTCCTCCCGCGCTTTATGAACTTCATTGGTTACCAGTACAACATCGTGTTCACTTTAAGATTTTAATTTTACCATTTAAAGCTATTCATGTATTGGCGCCAAAGTATATCATAGAATTAATTAACATTATGCCTAGATCTATATATCAGACCCTCTTAAAGGAAAAGCTTGTTACTTTAGGTGATAGATCTCTCTCTGTTGCTGCTCCATAGTTTGCCGGCTGAATTACGTGATATTCAGACATATTTGTACCTGTAAGATGAAAACTTTTTTATTTCATGTAGCTTTTAAAGCGTATCGTGCTTGATATTCACTCTTATTAGTATTACTAATTGAGGTTATTATCATTATTATAAATATTCTATTTTATTAATATACATGCAATTAGTTTTACAAATTTGAATTTTGTGGTATTTTAAGTTGTAAAGCGCTGTTGATCAGTAAATGTAAATAGCGCTCAAAAGTTATTAAATTATAATTATTATTAATGTTATTATTACTATTATTATTAATCGATTTCGTTAATTCATATTATTTTAAGGTTAATCTAATCGTCGTGGGATAGTGTTACGTGTCCGTTAAAACTCTATCCGGGAAACGAAAACCGCACACAGCAATGACTTGTGTGTATCACTACCTCGGCAATTCGTGCCTCGTCCGGTAGACTTCGCTCGTCGGGATCGTCGTCCTTTGCGACGACGACCATTTTCGGCGCCTGCTCCCGTAACATGATCGTACGACGTTTAGCTAGTTTAGTTTGATCACCGACAATGGTTTGAATCCACAAGATCCATATTTCTTGCTATAATTGTACGATACAGTGAAATAAGACTCCTTTGCACCCTGTGGCCTTACGCTCTTTCGCTGTATCTTGTATAACATTTACATTTGTATCATGAACACAAGACTGAGGCCCCGTCCACACGCATCCGGCGAATTCGGCAGCGATATTTTTGAATCCGCCCTCCAGAGTGGAAAAAAAAAAATCCGCAACGAATCCGATGTGTGGACGGTGAATCCGGATATTTTCGAGTCCAATGACGCAGGAAAATCGAGTCCAGTCTCCTACCGAGCAATAAACCAATGTGGCGGCACAACGTGCAGGCCTAGTTTCTCTAGAGTGAATCCGGATACCATCGGATGCGTGTAGACAGGCGAATTCGATTTGAACACGCTACGTGTGGACGGGAAAATTGTTGATCCCGAAAGAAAAAGTTGTGAATTCAAAAACACCCGGATACGTGTGGACGGGGCCTAAAATTACTATTGCATATAAGCGCATTTTAACGTGCCATTTTAAATAAGCACAACTATTCTGATTAAACTGCCTTGCTGCAAAAATGCAGTCAAAAATGCAAGCTACATAGTCTAGTTTACCCTCCCTTGCTGCGGACACTTACAACAGGACAAAGCAAAATAATAGCACAAGTGTCAAACACCAACTACCACATCGTATTTTCCAGATTAATCGCCCACAGCGTAGATATCAAACTTGCCCTGGTGGACCCGGCATTTATTGGTCTTACCAAGGTTTATTAAGAAGAGTTTTGTTAGTTATGTTTGGCAACCAAATATCTCGTCATTGTACTTTCAAGCTTATGATATGACCTTGAATAAATGCCTTGGGACTTATTTACAACTCCACCTTAGAGAATCCGCGTTTATCTGGGCCTAGGCATTTAATCGAGAAAATACGGCGACTTAAAAAAAGTTATATACAAAAATAAGATACAGGTCATGGTAAAACATATACATTTGTTTCTTATTATAATTCGTGACTTACTTATTCTTGGTGGAATTTACTCTATTTAATCTTGCTTTTAATAGTCTCAAAATTAGCGTAGAAAAACTGGTCTACTTCTTCGCATCTAAACAACGACTTTTCGTCATACCTTCATTGATTCATTCATTCGTTCAGCATTGCACCAGTAACGAGTAAATAGCAGAATATTACTATAGAAATTGCAACTAAATCACTGCCTGACGGTAATGACTATAACTAATTAATAAAAGCCACCTTGTTTCATCACGAGTCAAACACTTGATGAAATTGAGTGATTGCATTTCTGCATATTGGACAGATTTTCGTCGTTCCTTGTAATTGTGTGGCGCACGTCATGCACACACCTAAATGACCGCATGGAAGCAAAACACTGTTACGAGGATTGTCCATACATACAATACACTCCTTCTGTTGTTCTGCAGAGACAAAAATCAGTGTCAAAACTCATTAAAAAAGCATGATAAGGTGGACTCTGGCCATAAGATACAACTAGACGTTGTAAAAGGATATTAAAAGACTAAAGAAATTAAAAAATGGGACTAAAGAAATTATAAAATGGGACGTTTCGGTTAAAATACTCTAAAATGTTTCCTCAAGAATCTAAAACGGCGTCCAGGTGTAAATGAGATGTTTTTAAGGTGATTCCTCACATTTGCATTGCGCATCCCTACTGCGCATAATTTATGGCGTCATTAGCGCGCGTTCGTGCACGCGCACATTGAAAACATGGCGGATTTGCCTTGATATTGAGTTCTGTCAGTTGAAAAATTGGCTATTGCTCACTAACGAGCTCGGACACCCCAAATTTTTTTCCAGTCATTTTAATCTACTAATCATTAGCTTTGCGTGAGAAAAGATTGATCTGATTTCTATTGTTGAAAATTGAATAAATAAGGAAAATAGCAGCTGCGCTGTAGTCTTTTCTATTTTGCAGTTTGATAGCCGTGGCAAGCAATTTGGTTCCAATATCTTAACAAGGATTCAGCTGTCTGTCAAAATCAAACTTAAAAAGTTTATTTGTGTCCGACACAAGTATTGACTGTAGTTTGAGGCGTGTTTTCATGAGTCTGGGCTCACAAAGAGTTTACAATAACTTGGAATGCGTTCTTGCAATAAGCATTAAATAATGCTAAAATGGGACATTTTTAATGCCTCACCGCTCCTTAACGAGTATGGGCACCCCCCTTTTTTATTTTATAATTGAAGTTCTCATATGATAAATATTCAGTGGACAAAGTTTGAACAAAAATCTATTAGCAGTTTTATTTCAGGGGAATTACCTTAAGAACGTGAGAACTTCACTGGGGATTAGCCAAAGAATTGTAAATGTCTGAAATGTGCAAGTGTTCATTAATTGAATTCGGTCACGTTTCCAAAACCAATCTTCGCGACCACTGGGAACAATGGTCTATAATCTGTACATCGAAGTGAAAATCCTGGTTGTTTTGTATACATGGCTGCACTAATAGAATAAGATCACATAAGGCACCCTGGATCAACTCAGACTTGAAGAAAGGTATGCGCGATCGTGACGCTGCCAAGAGAAAAGCTGTTAAGTCAAATGATCCATGCGATTGGGCAAAGTATAAAAAGCTGCGAAACTCAATAAATAATAGGATCAAAACTGCTAAGGCATCTTAGTTTTCGAAAGCTTTTATGCAATTTGAGGGCAACTCTAAGAAAACTTGGCAAACAATTAATGAACTTACATCTCGCCGTAAAAGCAATGAGACTGTGAAAGAACTAAAAGTAAATGACGTTGTAATCAATAATTCTAGTGAAATTTCAGATACTTTTAATGACCATTTTTCAACAATCGGGCCCAGACTTGCCAATGAAATACCTCCAATAGGTCAAAATGATGATTCGAGCTACACTAACTTTATCACTTGTAACAACAAAACATTCCATTTCTGTCCAACTAGCAGTAATATTGTTTTTTCTCATCTAAACAAATTATCTAGATGTAAAGCAACAGGTCTTGATAACATTTCTGCTAGATTAATCCGTGAATGTGCTGATCTTATTTCGGTCTCTTTATCTGACCTCTTTAACAAGTCTTTGACTTCTGGTATATTTCCTGACGATTGGAAATGTGCTAGAGTTGCTCCGTTGTTTAAGCAGGGTGAACGATCTGATCTAAATAATTATCGACCAATTTCAGTCATTCCAGTAATTGCTAAGGTATTCGAGAGGATCGTGTATGACCAGCTATATAGCTTTCTAACTAAAGAGGACGTAATTTCTAAACAACAGTCGGGCTTTCGCTCATTGCATTCAACTGTCAGGTTACTGCTCTATTAGAAGCTACCGATAGTTGGGCGTTTAGTATCGATCGCGGAAATGTTAATGCTGTACTTTTTCTCGATTTAAAAAAAGCGTTCGACACTGTTGATCATGAAATTCTTTTAACTAACATGAACCTTTACGGAGTTCAAGGAATAGCTCTTGACTGGTTCAACTCATATTTAACTAGCCGTACACAACGATGTCTTGTTAATGGTTCTCTTTCTCAAACCTGTTCGCTAAAATGTGGGGTACCTCAAGGAACAATCCTAGGTCCCCTATTATTTCTTATTTACATTAACGACTTGCCCAACTGCTTATCATCATGTCAGCCTAGGATGTATGCTGATGACACCCACATCACATATGCGGGAGCTGATCTGAGCTCTATACAGTCTAATCTAAATCACGATCTAAGTAATTTAAACAAATGGCTTACTTCTAACAAACTTACTTTAAACGCGACTAAAACTGAATTTATGTTAATTGGTTCCAGACAAAGATTGAGTACCCTTCCAGCTACACTTGAGCTCTCAATTAATAATGTTCCAATAAATCGTGTCTCCTCAGTCAAATCGCTCGGTGTGTTGATCGACGAAAACCTAACTTGGCAAACCCATATTGATAAATTGTCTAAAAAGACTGCATCTGGGATTGGTGCCATAAAACGAGTTAGGCCTTTTGTTCCACTAGCTACACTACTTTATATATACAGTACTCTAATTCAACCTCATTTTGACTACTGCAATCTTGTCCAGGGTAATTGCGGTAAAACTTTGTCGGACAGGTTACAAAAGCTTCAGAACCGCGCCGCTCGCGTGTTAACTTCCTTTAGTTATGATACTGATGCCAAAAGTCTAATACGACAACTGGATTGGAAAGATTTGTGTACCCAGCGTCAAATTCAGAAAGCCTTAATGGTATATAGGTCTTTAAATGGCTCGGTTCCTGAATACCTATCGTCTAAATTTCTAAAACGTAGTGGAATGCGCTATTCTTTAAGGGATTCCGAAAACAAACTGGTTGCACCTCATCCACGAACTAACTATATGAAAAACAGCTTTAGTTACAGTGATGCAACTCTCTGGAACCGCCTACCCTGCAATCGCAGGATGATAAAATCCTTTAATCAATTTAAAAGCAAAGTTAGACACGGCATTCATGGAAAACAGGATTAGTTTAATATTTAAATTAGGATTTACTACTTCAATTTTTATTAATTAATATTTAGCATGGACTGTTTATTAGTAGTTTATTAGTATTAATTTTTAAATATTAGTATTACCTGATGATTTTTAACCGTGTATAAAGAAATGTTAAATAAATAAATAAATAAATAAATAGAGAATTCTTGTCATTTGTAAAATCAGCTCTTTTATGTTCTTATGCTCTAGACCTTAACGATAATAACGGTTGATCTGCATCACTCTAAAACTTTTCATTCGTTCTTGTCAATCTGCACCTCTTTTCTTCTCAAGGCTAAGTACATTGTTAGGCCCGGGTCCAACGCCGCACTTCACATGAGCCGAACCCAATTCAACCAATTAGGCTCATGTGAAGTTCGGCGTTTGACCAAATTAAGTTCGACTGATTTTATTTGGAGCGGCTGAGGCGTTCTTCACGCCTGGCCAGCCGTGAATAACGCCTGAAGACTGACTTTGGGTCAAACAGCCATCTTCACATGAGTCGAACCAAACGCCGGCATAATCAGAGGTCTAAAGGCGCCATTTTGACCTTACCTTGAAAAACCACCGAACAAGACCGCTTTTGTTATTTATTTGGTGTAGCAGATCGGTTCGACTGAATTAAGTTCGACGTTTGACTCAAACAGGCGTTCTTTTAATTATTTGAGTCGACCCAAACTGCCATTGGGTTCGGCTCATGTGAAGTAAGGCGTTTGACCCAGGCCTTAGTATACTTTATCTATATTGTTTCTTTTGGCTAATTATAAAGAGCCTCGTGGATGGTGCAAGTCGCGCCCGTTTTAACGCTCGAGATGTTTGTCCGATATCGACTTTCTTGCAGTCTGTGAAAATTGACCTTTTCGGCGTATTCCATCACCAAGTTTACATAAAAAGCGCTATCTTGTGACCCCATAGAGTAGCTAAATATTTGTTTGCAGAATGAACCATTGATGACGAAGTTACTGTTAGTAAGCACAAACTCAAGCAATTCTGTTGGTAAGGCGGCCAAACTGGTTCTTTCAGAGATGGCGTAAGCCTCGGGTTCTTAAAAACACCTCATTTACATCTAGAAGACGTTTCGCATTATTGCTGAAGGTTACAGTATTTTAAGTTTATAACTTCTTTAGTTATTCTTAATTCAGTTTTCATATCATCATGCTTGAATAAGACTACAGAATGTTCATTGTAACAGGAATGGTGCTCTCAGATGCACTCCAACGAGGTAAGGCGTTGAATTAGCATCGAGATGTAAAATGTAAAATGCCTCTTTTCTGACCTTATATTTATTTTCAGCTAATAAATGGCGGTCACCCGACTAGTTTAGCTCTTCAGTTATTTTGGGTGACCAGCAACTGTGTGTATTTTTAATTTATTTATTGTTTCATTAGTAATTAAGTTAATTTTAAGAAATGGACAACAACTTTAAGTTTAAAACAAGACATGTTTCGATCGTTCAACGATCATCTTCAGTTGTGAATTCGTTTACAAGTTCGGTTGAATTAATACAAGCAATGGCGTATAAGTTAAAACGTGATACAATTCAAAATTTCGAAATAATTAACGTACGATTTTAAGAAGCGCGAGACATGGAATAACACTGGCCCTTCATAGCCTCGCTCCAGCCTATTTGAACGAACTGTGATACAGTCAAGTAGCTCAAATCTGCTGTCTATTCTGGGCTAAGACGGCTTGTTACGGCGACATATTTTCTCAGCTATTGTGCCAAGGCTCTGGAAGA
>NW_028301552.1:22482500-22532500 GCF_042242905.1 Orbicella faveolata
TTCTAAAGAATGAAAGAAAAATATATAAAAATATATCTATTTTATATTTATATTGTATTTAATAAATAATTAAGGCTCATTATTTGGAGACTTCTGGAGCATCTAAAATATTAAGGGGCACACGCCAAGAGCAAAGCTTGTTAAACTCACAACTTTGAACACAACTTACAGTAGGAAACACTACAAGATCTACTTGTGATCATTGCTCATCAAAGTCTCAAAAATATGCTAAAACTCACTGTAAAATACAGTCTGGAGAAATATAAACTTTTTGCTCATTAAGCACTATAAATTTAATCTAAGCTCATTGGCATATTTGGGAGCTACTTATTTGAAAAGAGGGTGTCCAAAATGTGTTAAGGGCCTCCTCAAAAAATTTCTAAAACAATATGTGAAAATTAGAACCAATTTCTTTCAAAAGTGGGCATTCACAGGACACCTGGCACACCTGGACACCGGTCTGGGTGGCTAAAAACCTGATAAGAAGACATTCAAAATACATGACTCTATATCTCAGACTTGGAGGGGGGCTTATTTTTAACATGGGGTAAGGGGAGTTATTTATCAGAATTTTATGGCATACATGGGAATTTTTCATTATTCATTCTAAATTTAATATAACATTAATGATATTGATCTTGTTGTTGTTATCATGGATATACAGTAAGGAAACTCAAACTCTGAACACTTGACATTTTTTCTACACTTTTTTTTATGACTATCTAGAATAAAGGCTCTTCTTATAACGCATATATAGTGTTCACCAGCACCTTTTAAAGTGTAAAAACACTAATTAAAAATACTCTTGTATTTTTAAAATGTCTCGCATTCTATAGGCACTAACAAAATGTACAAAAAAAACATCAAGTGTTCACGTGCATAGTTCAAGCCTACCCACTGTAATGTTAATAACGTACTTTTGAGGTTCAGTTTTCAAAATTTGATGACCATGTCCTTAGTTTTCAGTATTTAGTGATATTAAATTATCAGTGAGTCTACCGGAATAACCCTTTGGTTCAATTACAAAAAATTCCTTTGCAAATATTTACCCACCTAAAAATACACCCACCAAGAAGCCCTAAGCTGAAGATAAAAGCCTTCATCAAAATAGCGTTCAGTTATCTGTCCATTTACTATTATTATGCCAAGCATATGGTTTAAAATTTTTCTGCAATCTGATCAAGGAAGAACTGCAAAAATGCTGACATTTTCAGCCTGGATATGAGCCAAATTAGCTCCAATCTACTCAAAAAGACATTTGCAGCATGAAAGCAAATGCAAAAGCAAGTAATTGAAATCACTAGTCTAGAACACCACAGGCAGCCCAAGCTCTCAATGTTATTCTTTTTTTTTCTTCCTTTTTATGCGAACGTTCAGGCTAACGTGACATATGGCATGTACTATTACATAACGACCGAATTTGACCACGCGAAACATGACTCCCGCCTTGCAGCATATGGAGGTGTTGTGTTACAACGGTTTGAATTTATAAAGGTTTGTATGGGAATGCAACGGCTTTGCTTGAAAAGCCAATTATTCTTATATTTTGTGAATAAAATCTACTTACCCTGTTGCTGTGTTGTACTCTTTGTTGTTTGCCAGCTCCTCAGGCCGATCTAACGCGATTTCGGCGAGTTATCGTTCTGTGGGTTTCCACTACTAAAAGAAAGACAAGGCCGGACACTGATTTCCGGAGTGCCCGCCGCTCAAAGCAAATAAATCCACTGAAAATAACCCTGCCGGCTCAACTCCTCCGTAGAATCGAAGAAGAAATGTTGAAGTTCCATGTCAGTTCACTCGCTACGCGATTCCGTCCACAACGCCTTCGAAACGATACATTTATTTCGAGATTGCTTCGCTCGCAAACTCGAAAACAGCCGCGTCACAAAAGTTAGGACACTTTCGCGGTGTTGGGTAACTATAATTAGCCCGACCGGGGGTAGTCAGCAACGATTTGTCAACGGTCAAACCAAAATGCTCCCCGGGTACCCTCGTGCTTTAGTTGTCAAACCCATAAAGGGAGTGCCCAGTACCTGGGGAGCATTTTGGTTTGACCGTTGACAAATCATTGCTGACTACCCCTGGTCGGGCTAATTATAGTTACCCAACATCGCGAAAGTGTCCTAACTTTTGTGACGCGGCTGTTTTCGAGTTTGCGAGCGAAGCAATCTCGAAATAAATGTATCGTTGCGAAGGCGTTGTGGACGGAATCGCATAGCGAGTGAACTGACATGGAACTTCAACATTTCTTCTTCGATTCTACGGAGGAATTGAGCCAGCAGGGTTATTTTCAGTGGATTTATTTGCTTCGAGCGGCGGGCACTCCGGAAATCAGTGTCCAGCCTTGTCTTTCTTTTAGTAGTGGAAACCCACAGAACGATAACTCGCCGAAATCGCGTTACATCGGCCCAAGAAGCTGGCAAACAACAAAGAATACAACACAGCAACAGGGTAAGTAGATTTTGTTCACAAAATATAAGAATAATTGGCTTTTCAAGCAAAGCTGTTGCATTCCCATACAAACCTTTATAAATTCAAACCATTGTAACACAACACCTCCATATGCTGCAAGGCGGGAGTCATGTTTCGCGTGGTCAAATTTGGTTGTTATGTAATAGTACATGCCATATGTCACGTTAGCCTGAACGTTCGCATAAAAAGGAAAAAAAAAAAGGATAACATTGAGAGCTTGGGCTGCCTGTGAGAACACTGACTCTGTTGTTCATTTTGTTGCATCTAAATAGTGATTCTAAAATGAGACTGGAGGGTTTTATTCTGCTACCCTAGCCTGAGCTTCCTCCCATGCCATAAACTAGCAAAGAAAGATGTCAAGCCCAAAATTCTGTTAGTTTCGAGCTGATTGTTTCTGTTTTTGTTATTTCAGTGAAAATGAAAATGACTCAAATGACTCAATAAAACCATTAAAGACAAATTGACCTGCAGTTGTTAGCCACAGCGGTTTCAACCTAATTTGTCGCTTCTTCTCGCTTTCACGTCAAATATAAGATATTTTACACCGGAAAGATATTTTTGCTGGTTTGTGTTCACGTAAGTTAATTATCGTGTTTAGAAGATCACGAATATCACCGCGAACAAGCTATTCGAAACAACATTGCCATTTGTTCTCAAATTAAAATTTTAGTGTCATATGTCCTGCCGTTAAAACTAACACACTTTTTCCTCGTTATTCAGATTCCCCGAGAAAGTTTGAAGTACACGAAAGCAAAGAGGTAGCAAAATAAAATCTTTCCTCCGTTTATTTTGCCAGCTTGTGTACTCCTGTACCTCTTCCGTTTACTTCCGCTTCGCATATTTGACAACTACGGCGAACCAGCAATATTTAAATAATCTAAATGGACTTTGAGCATCCAGATTAGATAATATGTGGCACCAAGTATTTACCTTGGTTTTCCTGATCAGTGCTGTCCGCCAAGAAGCGGCCATTTGTCAGAACAGAACTCGGTCTCTCAGTAAGTACCAGATCTCACGCGCCCACGTAAATTCCCAACGAGGGAAGGGTGGAGACCGTCTTGCCGGTTAGGCTTAAGGTGTCTCCATAGGGTAATCATTTATGGCGTTGCGCGCGCAAGTGTTATGTTTTGAATGCTGTTTTTGCATTCGCTTTCTCGCTTAGTCCTCTCAAACTTATTACATGTAATAAGCAATAATAAAATAGTATTTTGCTATCATCTCTGTTAAAATCTGGGGATCTGGTCTTGAATTATAAATGCCCAAACAAATGTGTTTTTTACTGTTTTTATGGATTTATTTGTGATTTTCATGAATTTCCTTCGGTGAAATCTTCCAAAATTTTTATATCACATCGCTTCCAGTGGGATACGAAATTTAAACACGAAAAAAGTAGGGTTTGTAAAGGCAGTTTTTTCGATATTTTCAAATTCATGTGTTTTACCGCTGCAAAAAATCTGGTCTTATAGATCTCCCTGAAAAACGAGCTCCAACTTAAGTAAAATATTTACTACCAATCTTCCAAATTTAACGGAATTTCACCGAAGGAAACGCGAGAAAATTCAATGTCAGTTTTGCTTTTTTGTGCTCATGTTGACGTAATAAAATATCGAAAAACACTGACGTTTTCCTTTGAGCGCGTGCAGATTACCTTCTCAGCGCTCGTGCGGTCGTAAAACTATAGGGAGCCACCTTAAATCAAAGTGCTCTATGAGCAAACCGTGATTGGCATAACAACTTTAATTTGCGTAATTTCATTAAAGCAAAAAACAAAAACAAAAGCAAAAACTAAAAAGAGGCTAAGATTTTAAAGAGGAAAAACTAAGATAAGCAATAACCAAAACTTTTGAATTGGAAAATAATGATTCTAGCAGTTCACAGCTAAAATTTCACAAAAATCTTTTCTCGTGCCCACAGCAGAATAGCCTGAATTTCAGCCGCCTCCTCCGCTTGCTAAGTCACTCGGGGAGAGAGACGTCTGAAAGCACCGGGCGATAATGCTGTCCGGTGACGTCACCACCCAAAACCTTGTAGTGCTTCTGATTGGTTGCCGTGTTAATATATTCGCCCGACTGGAATAATTCAGAAAAATTTTATCGCCAAATTCGCGCGTTCAAGATGGCGGAAGAAAATCGCGAGCTAACGCAACAAGACTTAAAGCCGTTTCTGGCGTATGCTCGACATTTAGGATTCCAAAACTTAATCCGCAATAAGAAAAGGCACTTTCAGAATTCTTAGCGGAAGCGATGTATTCGTAAACTTGCCTACGGGATATGGCTCCACTCGTGGCAATTGAACTTTGAAAGCAGCACAGCCGTTTTCCAAACGACAGCATAGTTGTTATTATTTCGCCATTGCTTTACAGTGGTTATCAGTTATCAATCACATGCGACCTTCAGCGCAAAAACGACTTAACAAAACCTAAAAAGTGGTGCGCGTCAATCATCTCCACTCCCTTGCCGACTGTATGCAAAATTTACCTGAAAACAATTTACCTTGCAGCAGTCCACTCGCAAAAATTATCATTTTACCTTCGGTATGTACGGCTAGCTCACTACACTGGCATTAAACATTCCTTAAAATCTATAAATGAACACGTTAACTTTGTCGGGTTTTTCAACTACCATTCACATGCATGAATGACCACGACTAGTCAAGCAGATCTGCACGTGAGCGAACAAATTATTTCTTCACGTATTTTTCTTGGGGCTACGGACTGAACAATACCTATAAAACTTATAACTTGTTACCTTACAAAATTATAAGGTTTATAAGAAGTTGAAGTCTTGTTCAGTCCGTAGCTCCAAGACAAATAAGTACAGAAATAATTTAGTTCGCGTGTAGATTTGCTTGATCTGGGGGTTATTCATGCATGCGAATGGCCGTTGAGAAACCCGATCCGCCCGTCTTCAGTCTCAAGTATTTAGTGAGCTAGCCGAGCATACTGAAAGTAAAATGATACTTTTTGCGCGCGAACCACTGCAAGGTTTAAGACTGTTTTTGGTACCGGGTATTCTGAAGTTGCTCCTTTTTGTATACAGTCGGTAAGGAGGCGGAGATGATTGACGTCCACCAAAACTTAGGTTTTGTCTAGACGTTTTTGCGCTGAAGGTCGCGTGTGATTGATAACCGCTGCATAAATGCCCGGGGGGGGGGGGTACTGCCATATATGGGCTATATTAGGGTATATAAATCAGAGCGTTTGGGTCTAGAATAGGGTATCATTTTTCCAAAAACTGACTTGTTGGTTGAAGATTTTATCTAGACTAAGGAAACCAGGAATTGCCACTCAAAAATATAAAAAAGCAAATCGGCAAGTTTAACTTTGTGCAAGTCAGCCGCAATGGTGTCGATAGATGGGGGGATTTGGGGATTTTACTCTAGTATAGGGTAGCAAAACTCAGCTGAACAAGCTCTGGTATAGGTTAAGGGTTCCAGGGTCCCAGCAGCACATCTTCACCCACAAATTCCCAAAGTCCCCCCCCCCCTCCCGGGCATAAATGAAGGCCTGAAATAAAATTGCATTAATTACCACATTTGACTCGTGACGTCACCGGACAGCATTACCAACCAGTGCTTTCAGACGTCTCTCTCCCCGAGTGACTTAGCGAGCGGAGGAGGCGGCTGAAATTCAGGCTAACAGCAGAAAGGTAAAAAACTGTTTACCAACGCTGTAATGACAGACTGATAAGCTAACCTTTTTGTGATCCTTTCCTAGTCTCCTTAGCGTTATCTACGTCACCGTTGCTTTTCAGTTCACGAAGATTTTCCCAAGATCGTAGGTGAAAAAAACTTTCCTACCCATCAAAACTCTTTCCTAGCTTAGTATGATTTTTTTAGAGGTATCAGTCAGTTATAATTAACAGTTTCTTAAGCGGTCCCTAACTGTACGCAGTCCAATCTGAAAACCTTTTTTCCATATTGGATACTTACTATTTAAGTGGGAAGGAAGACGAAACTGCAAGCGGCCGGCGTAATGCCATTCTTCTTAGTGACTGACTTCACTTACTCAGTGTTGTTTCAAGGGGGCTGTCTATCTCTTCAGTCAGTGTCACTGTCATTCGCACTAAAGCTGTCCTACCTGTTCGTTGGTAGAAGAATCTGGTGCTTTAAAACTGGGATCCTCATTTGAATATAGACTATGAATACTCCCTCTTTCGCTTAGTCTCGCAGTTTTCTTTCGCATGACGCACGACGGACTAAGCGAAAGAGGGACTTCTCGTAGTCTAATTTGAATAAGGCGGCTCATCACTTTAGATTGGAAATCTCTGAGCCTTTCAGGGAATTAAAATTGACTAGCTTCAAGGCCGTTTCAGTTTTATGTAAGTTCAGAGGCAAAATGCCTGCCCTGTTGTTTCTGTTATCTTGTGTTCATTTCGTTGTCTGACGGATTTACCATGCATTTTAGCTCCCGCCCTCATTTCTGCTCACCCCACCCCCCGCCATGTTGTTTGTATGATACATGTGGGTATGCTCTGTAGACTTTTGGCTTTCAACGCACCGCTGCACACAAACATCCTTGACCGCAAATCAAGGCCATTACGGGTAAAACAGCACATACTGGATCCTTGCATATTTCGCGCCAAATGGAGGCTATAGTTTATTTATGTCACGTACCAGTTCCCAACGGCTCACAAGGGGACTCTTTAACATGCCTGGCTTGAGCTTCTTGAAGGAAACTGCGTCAGCTGTATACGTTTCCAGCATTCCATTCATCCAGCAGACATGAGTTTGACATCTCCTCGATTCGTGCGTCAGTAAGCTTGTAATCCCATAAGTTGACATTTGATAACATTCCTTTATATGACTGATCAGCGCAAAAACCACCACCGACCGAGTCTTGTTCTTGTCCCAAAACCGAAAAGCCGTCTCCTCTTACCGTAAAGCCTCTCTTGAAGTTGGTGCCTTGTTGTTTGATCTCACCATCTTTGTATAACTTCCATGATCCCGAACTGTTTTCCTATAATAAACAGATGTGGTACAACACGCCATCATAAGGCGACACTGTTGTCTCCCTGAAGAAAAATTTTCTGTTTATGTTCCGTGTGTATCTCATATCTCATATAATTCGCTAAATTCAAAGTATTATTAACGTCTTTCCAACTTGTATTGTAACTAATTAAGTCTCTCGCACGCTTACAGTCAAAAATATTCTCGCGTCTCTGTCGAAAACAAACCTTTTAACATCTTATTAAGTCAGTCGCACGCATTCAGTCGAAAGGTTTCTCGCGTTTCTCTTGTGTAGATAACTGTCCCGTTAATGCCTGCTAAAAAAACCTCTTATAAAAGCACTTTACAGAGCATGTCCATTGCGTATATAACTAAACTTGAATTAAGTCTCTGAAAAACGCTTTTGTTGCTTTCTTTCCCTCACAGTCTGCATCACACACACTTAAGCTATCTACATAACAGTAGAGAATTTCGTTAAGAATAAAATGTCGTTCGAACTTCCGAAGACCCAAAGCAAATAATTGAACGAAATTTTCCAAGGTTTTGCGAAATTTCGTCAGAACGTTTCACGAAGCCACGAAGCCAAGCGAACTGGATTCCACGCCAATCACAGGGAGCCGTCACATCCGTCTAGAATATGAATAAAAGATCAGCCTACCTTTATCGCGCGTGTTTTCTGTTTTGTGGCGGCCATTTTGAATTTTAATACGCGGTCTACTAGTGCGAGGTCTGGCACCGAAATTAAAGAAGTTCTTTCAGACCTCGCACTAGCAGACGAAAAATTCAATTAAAAATTAAAAATTAAAAATGGCCGCCACAAAACACAAGACACGCGCAATAAAGATAGGTTGATCTTTTATTCACATTCTAAACGGATGTGAGGGCTCTCTGTGATCAATGGAAACAATGGGCTTTCGAATGTTCGACGAAAATTCTTGGCTTTGAAGTTTCGTTCGACACGAACGACTGTACTGTATACTGACTGTATACCCAACCTTTTTTCTCCGCCGACGAACAGCATAAAGTATCTCTCGTAGTAGATAAGCAACTCGACGTCTTGGCTTGATACCGCATAACTGTAAAGACTTCCCTCATTGTCACTCGAACTCATCCACATACAGACGGTTAAAGCCGTCAAACTGCGCATGCCCAATAATTTAACGATCTCGTTTTCTCCTTTGTTTGAAAAATGTAAAACTTTGTCTATAGTGACAAGGAAAATTAGAAATCAGGTTAAATCGTCCACAAAAATATACACCTTTCTGAAGGTAATTAAGTATGTAGTTTTAATAGACCACATTAGTAAAGATAATAGCAAGATACCTGAGCATGCATCTGATGCAATGATAGATGCGCTTTGGTGAAGATCAATCGTATCGTCTGACAGGTGAAATATACTACCAGTGTGCAGACCAATGCAGTCCATTTCGTCCTTTGCCTCGATAAACTGTTTCAGAGACTGCTGTCGTTGTCCAACTACAAGATATCTGCCTCTATCTGTTTGGGGGGAAGTCAGGGGACCGATAGCACGTGCTCCTTCACGGATAGTCAAATGGCCAGTAGAAGACTCCCGCTCGATCCAAAGGAAATGCCAGTCGCCGTCGTTTAAGTCCCAGTCGGTTTCATCGCCCTGTGGAGAACCCTTGAGGATCACCCTTACGCTGGGATGTGTCTTGATGACCAGTTCGTCTGGCTGACTTTTAGTAGCGTAAGAAAGAACTGTTCCTTCAATGTCCTGTTGAGTCCTCATCCAGAAGGAGATAGTAATCACTGGCAGCTCAGGAATGGTAGTAGATATGGATACATGGGATTTTCTTCTAGGGAAGAGCTTGTAGCTGTGAATATCTGGATGTGCAATAAATGAAATCGGATGTTCATCACTCTTAAAGTTGCCGTTATGAGAAATGTGCGACGTTTGTAGCGATATAGTGACATTTTCAACTCTGGGGAATTTAAGAAAAACACAAAACTAACGGCACCGTCCTGCGTGCGTATTATAGTTCTTGGTACATTTCTTTGCCGTTCTCTGCAAAATTTCCACGTGAAATCAAAAAATTCTGCGTTATGAAGAAGACCCCAACTGCAATTATTTTTTTAAATTTCCCTGTCGATCGAATTTGAAGTTGAATTCTCTTATCTACTTAGTTTCGCGTATCGCAAGATTCATAGGTAAAATATAGTCTTTTTTTTAAAAAAAAAAAAAAAAAAAAAAAAAACGGCGTTGTCCTGGGCGTCGCTGTCGTGGTTACTTAAATTCACTACTGCCAATGAGCTACTGCGAAGATTGCGAAGACTGCAAAGACTACGCTTTTAAAACATTTATTTGAAAATAATTTGTTTTGAGATGCTAAATAACTACGAGATATTACAACATGGATAATTACTAATAAGACTCATCTTGAGCGTATCAGAAGACTTAAAATTAAAAAAAAAAATTCAATACTACTCTACCATAATTTTCAATTGCAGACACTGAGTCGTCAATAAAGCTTACAGTTTTACTAAACTACTAGATAGATAGATAGATAGATAGATAGATAGATAGATAGATAGATAGATAATCTTTATTTTAAAACGATGAGTATTAAAGCTACATGAGCTTGTGGGGTCATTTGCAATTAACTAATCGCTAAGTAACTAAAAACTAAAAACTAGGGGTATTTACAGAAAAAACGTTTGAACTTAAGTCAGCGATATATACAATAAGAGATTGTTATCATAAGTTTTTAAGTATATACAAAGTCATCTTTTCTAAAATTACAAGTGGATGCAGACGTTATCTTAAAGCTGAATTCATTAAAATTAACTAGAGATTTAAGCTTTAGCCTGAGGTCACGATATGGAACATTTTTTTGTCAGGGCACTACAGTTGTTGGTCACTGCATTCCACAGGACTGAGCCTCTGAACGCGACAGAGTCTTTCATGTAACGCGCGTTGAAGCGGGGAACAATTAAAGAAGTGCAGGTCCGGGTTGAATAATTTGTGGCCCGTTTCTTAAAAATCAGATCGATTAATGTGACAGGTAACCTATCGTGAAAAGCTTTATGAAAACAGATAAAAATGGCTGATTTATAATAAATAGACAGAGTGGACCATTGGGCCCGTTGTAGGACTACTGTACCTATAAGGAGACTATCTGTTCAACCCTGGGATGCTGTTGTTTTCAATTTGCAGCGAAATTCTAAACTAACCTAAATCACTGCTGTCAAATGTCAAATGGTGCAAGGAGCTAAAAAAAGTCATTAAAACTGGTTAAATGGCTTCGATTTTATTCCACAAATAATCCAAATTGAAAAATTATTTGTGAGATATATGCCATGGAAACGGTCAAGAATGAATTACATCTCTAGATGCTAATTTGAGGGACACCTTTCTTTTTAATTTTTTCATCACAATTCTTGTGCCAACCTTGTCATCAGAAATAGATACTTACCACTGTTTAGGCATTGGAAAAATGGACAACATTCGTCGTTTGCAGGGGAAAAGGTGCATGTGTGTGGTAGCTTAGATTGGCAGAAAGTAACCGCATCACAAGCGGCGTCTTTGCTTCTCATCTTCTAAGGGTTGAATGGCGTAATAACATCGTTATTCACACTGCATACATTAAAGCAACGCAGATAATATCAGTGCACATGAATAAATTATTACTTTGGTTCAACTGCCGTACGGTGAGGGTCGTTGTTTCCTTTTCTTATTTTATGGCGGACGTACAGTATCCTGCGGGACAAGGAGCTCCGGCTCAAGCCGCTCTACCGGTTGTCCAAGGAATTCAGCCAGCTGACGAATTAGCAGCTCATGGAGCTCAAGCGGCCTGTGGTCAAGTAGCTCAAGTAGTTCAACAAGTTGTCGAACAGGAGGCTTTACCGGCTGTCGAACACGTGGCTCAGGAAATTCAACCAGCCGCGGTACAAGTACCCGCAACAAGCTGTGGGACAAGCTCAACACGGAGAGCTTGAGGTAAAATATGTTTACCTCTGTCGCTTATGTGTGGTTTTTTATAAATTGCGAACAGGGACGAGGACGGCAACCCTTTATTTGTCTTCCTTTTTTGCCTGTTTTCGGTTTTTCCCGCTCATTCATTGTTCGTGTTTTAATCAGTTTGTTTGTTGTTGTTGTTAAGCTTATTTCGGCAATTCTACTGTATTTCGGGTCTTGGCGGGGTTTCTATGGGTGACTATATGCTGTTAACGTGGGTGGCGTGCACATTTTTTATCTCGTGGATACGGGGAATGTTTATTAGCGGCTCGGTTATTTTTTTGTTCCGAAATTGTTATTGAGGATCATGCAACAGCTGGAGGGGGCGGAGAAGTACCGCTGGTATTTGTTTGACGTTCCTATAGAATGTCAAAGGTGATAATTCACCAAAGCAAAACAATAGCTGTGAAATGGTGTCAAACCTCACCTTTGGTGTAGTCACAACGTATAACAGGTGCACCTTCAACACACTACGGACAAGCCATTGCTTCTATAGTTCTTTGTTTAAGTCTTGTGTATCCTTTGTTTGGGTAAAGCTTTTTAGCAAGAGCCGAAATTAATTTCATTAATTTCTTTTTTTTTTCACTTTTTGGCTATAAACTTGTTTACATGCATTAAAACCATACTTTTGTTTATTTCTCATAACCTAGTATTGAAACAGAATTGTAGTTTACATATCTGTTTCTTCCTTTATTGAAACAGCGTCAATTTTCCGCACAGGTCAGGAAGCAACTCTGGAAGAAAGATATTTTCTGTGTTAAGTCAATCGATATGTAGTAAATAGAGCTATATTATCAGCTACTTAAATATATACTGACATCAAAACATAGGCACGCAAGGCGTGCAAGAGTTATTTTTTTGTGAACTATATGTCTCGGAGATAAGAGCATTCATGGAACTGTTTACAGTAATAATAATAATAATAATAATAATAATAATAATAATAATAATAATTGTCGCGGCTAATCGCCGTCGCAAAGTACAGCAACGACGCAGCTCAACAAGGTCGAACCGAAAGCATACATTGGCGCCTCTGGCAGCCGCTATACGGTCCATGTGTGACCTTGGAGCACAGCTTACAGCCAGCTGGAATCAGCTGTATGTTGGTTTTTGCTAAGGGGGGAAAACCGGAGAACCCGGAGAAAAACCCTCGAAGCAGAGAAGAGAACCAACACAAACTCAACCCACTTATGGCGTCGGGTCCGGGAATCGAACCCGGGCCACATTGGTGGGAGGCGAGTGCTCTCACCACTGCGCCATCCCTGCTCCCCCTAAATGATTTGACAAGTTTTTTTGGTTGCGATGTACAGCAAGAAAGAAACTGGGAGTTTATGATGTACATACGATGTTACATCGGTAATGGTAAGATAACTAAATAGTAAGCCATAAAATGTTTGACTGAACAAACTACAGTAATCTGACACGTCTCCAGATTAATGTAGATACCATCTTATTTTCTAACAGGCAATTTTATTCGTTCTTTGATACAACCCACACTGTGATTGGTCTGACACGCGCACATGCATAACTCCCTCACTCACCGATCACGTAGCCATTCCCCCGGGGGGGGGGGGACTCCCTTATATGGGCTATATAGGTCTGTGCGGCCCCGAAGGGTATGGTTTTTCAGCCGTTTTGGTCACAATAGGGTATCGATTTTAGCTGATTTTGGCCATTTTGGTCATAAATAGAGTACGGTTTTTGCACTCTAGCCTTGATATGGGTATGCTTTAAGAAGAAGCCACTTTTTCATCATTATCGAAAAGAAAATCAACAAAAGCCCTTCACAAATTTATATGTTTACGGTAATTTAACTTGGTTTGAACTAGCGAGCTAATTATAACGCAGGTCTGAAACAGGGTTTTGATTTGAGGGTCAGGTCGTAAATAGGGTTTTGAATTTTTGGTCAGGTCATAAATAGGGTAAGGAATATCGCAGATTTTTGTCATAAACAGGGTAAGGGTTTTGGGAAGCGGGCCGCACACCCCCAACCAATTTTTCTGGGAGTACCCCCTTGGGAGCCCTTCCAGCCCCCAAGAGGACTTTTTGCTCAAAAATACTCAAGTTAAGAGAACTTTTCGCATTTTATACGAGTAGTAAGTTTACCCTTTTTACACAACACAACGCAACAACACTACTTCAGCGAAAATTTAAAGAAAGAGAAAAAACTTCTCTGACACGTTGAAAGCCTGTTTTAATTAAATTGCACTTTAACTTGGTGCCACAGTCTTCAAAGAACATTTGAACAGTTTTCACACATTTTACCTTTAAAAATATCGGACTAAAAGAATGTCATAAAATGCCCATCAAATAAAAATATTAAACTGCTACTGCAGAGACGTAAAAACGCTCCAGAAAGGAAAGCTTCTTTTTTGTTTAATATCCTGGAAACAATAGCCGATAACTTGTAAGCTCTAATTGAATTTACTCCCATATGACAAGTGTCGAGTTACCATTTATAACTAAAAATAGCAAACATCTCGTGGGAACAAGTGGCGACGATTCGTCAGCTCTAATTGAATTTACTACCTTGTGAAAAACAAGAGTGTCAAATTACCCATTGTAACTAAAAAATAAAAATATCTCGTTATATTTGCATGCAATAAGAACAAAACAATCGTTACCTGCACTTACTATTGTAAACGTTAGAACTGCTTCAAATCTAGTCTCGTCTCCTCTAAAACATGTCCTAAGAACTAGAACCGACGATTCGTGACCTCTAATTGAATTAACTCCTTGTGAAAAACAAAAGTATCAAGTTACCCTTTGTAATTAAAAATAAAAATATCTCGTGCCATTTGCCTACTACCCATGAACTGCTTCAAAACTCAAGACTCATCTCTTTCATAACTAGCCACCATTACACTGAAAATTATGCACTCTAAAACAACCCAATGTACATTTGTAACTGTCACACTCCCCTCCAAACCGGACTAAAAATCACAAACCGGAAACATACACGTCACTCTTTATTTTTCAATTACCAAAGCCCTTGTGTTTATTCATACCTTGTGTTTCTCACGTACCATTTACCTTTACAACAAGAAATTTGATTGGCTGTTCATAGTAGATCCAATCTGATTGGTGTGACATACATACATCTCTCACTCACTCACTCACTCACTCACTCACTCGCTCACCCACCCACTCACTCACTCACTCACTCACTCACTCTCTCACTCTCACACACACTCACACTCACACACTCACTCACTCTCACACACTCACACTCACATTCACACTCACTCACTCACTCACTCACCCACTCACTCACTCACTCACTTACTCACTCACTCACTCACCCACTCACCCATTGACCCGTCCATAACATACCCGACGCGCCGACTAAGAGGTATTTTTTTTACAAAAAAATAACTCAAAAATTCTTCTAAGTTCCTAATTCCATTTCCTGAAGAACACGTGCTTTTCGTTTTACCGTACACAAAGCATTTGGTTCGCAAAGCATGAAACACGACTTACAGTTTGATGGCAACTTCCATCATACTGAATAACTCTCCTAAACAGCTAGGAGCGAAAATTACAGCAGGCCTGTTGATATGGTGATTGGGTTACCCTTCTTGAAATGTTTAAACATTCACGCTGGTAGAGTCACACTTTAAAGGAAGGTGAAAGTCAATGGGTACGAATATGTTCAAAACAATCATTTCAGAAATCGGAGATTTTCTTTCGGTAATAATGCTAGTTATGTTTCCAGCTTCAACCGACCAAATTGAAAGAAACTGAATTCAGTAACATTTTTCTGTAAGAGTAAAGAAATATAAGCAACACCATTTCTCTGCAAGTTGCTTGGTAAACTTGGAGACTCGGGTCAGTCTCCAGAGTGACCCACATGCAAACAACAAACCAACGGACCAAGCAATGCGATTAAATCCTCGTTGACACTGGCAACAAAATTTATTGATGCAAATAAAAAGTTCATAGTAATAAAGCACAGAACATGTTCTAACCTCTCGCGTTGCGTTCAAAAGAGGTGAACTGAACGAAAGTTACATATAGAGACGCTTACGAGAACTCAGAAACCGTGTCAAATAGTGCGACGTGAAATTCATGTTTTAAAAATATGGAGGATAGCTTGAAAAACTGCTGGTAATTTTTTTTGAAAACAGTCACCAAGGATAAACCGCTACAATTTTAAAGTCACTTGCTTGAATTGGTTACTATAGTGTTTGTGATCAACGTTGTGATTGGTGGATTTAGTCGAAAGGACTTAAAATGATTGGCTCATGTAACTGTCCGACTACAGGTGTCCGATCACAGCCAAATGCCTTACAACTTTGCAGATTAATTAGTGCAAAATGCAGTAGTTTACGCACCAATCACATCTGAGGAAATTGAAATTGTAATTAACCGCATTATAAATCTGTTTTACGAAATCAAAATGAACATACTGATTAGTTACTAATGAAACTCTGATTGGCTACGCTACTCATCATCTATTCTGCAATAGATACTGAGTAGCGTAGCAGTGTACCCTTGTTAACAAAATGACGACCGCTTCTTGGCTTTTTCGAAGTGACTGTAAAAAGGATTTAGATAAAGTTTACCCCAAAACAATTAGATTATTCGCTCTCGATTTCTACGAGCGATTGTTGACTCGGGCTGTGACCTCGTCAACTATCACGCGTTATAGTTCGCCACTAAATATTCTCCGATTCTTATTGGCTTAAATTCACGTGACGCGATAGTGTTCATCCACGGAGAGACACTGTCAGCCCATGGTGCCCGTCCGATGAAAATACCCGGATGGATAGTACTCGTCCGTGAAAGTTTTTCTGTAAACAAACGCGGTTATGGAAAGTAAACATTTGAAATTTTAGTAAGTCGTTTTTGTCTATTTTCTTTTTCAAATTTTACATTTGGCTGTCACGGCTTTCATTTAAAAAAGATGAAAATATTTCAAGATGATTTTTAAACTGGCGCGCGGAAGAAAATTTAGTGGTGAACAATAAAGACAGTAGGGTGTTTATGTCTCGGAACTATCGGTCTGATAGTTGCCCCTTGGAAATTTGATGTTCTTAAAACTGGTATATTTGTTTTAAGAACATCAAATTTCCGCGGGGCAACTATCAGCCGATAGTTCCTCGACAGAAACACTCTATTGTTTAAATGGAAATCTCGAGCTCATAATCTAATTGTTTGATATAACAGGAGACATTTACATATCTTTAGGAAGAGTAACAATGCCGAGATATTCAATTGATTTTAATCACTTTATGCTTTGTCTCGCAGACTCTGCAGTGTTTGTTCGTCTCTCTGGTTCGTCTAATGTAAACATTGGCAGAAAGCAAGTCCACAGCGAACAATTGAATCTGAGCTTCTGCTCAGGTTGTCGTAATTCCAGTCACCAACAACAGTGCTCTTTAGGACTGGTCAGTGCTCTGACAAATAACTAACACTCGAAATGATGCTACGGAGGTTAATTTACCTTTATGAATGTCCAATTCAGTGATAAACAGCTAATTAGCTAACTGTTCAGAACTAACCCGGTTCGGATGATCTAACTAGACGACCTAATGATACCTCTGGGCTCGAAGGATTGACAAAGTCCACAGTAATACTATGTTTTTCTTTATCTCCGATTTCTACCATTACGTTGCTAATTACGGCTCTAATAAACTTGAATTCGTGCTACTGATATTTCCATTTCTCCTTTAATTTAAGGTTGGTAGACGCGAATAACTCCAGTAATATTCTGCCGGCATACTGGGCAAATTCCTTGATCCTCTTTAAGAGTGTCAGCACACGTAGAGCAAACGCACAAATGGTGGCATGGAACCAACAGTGTGTCCCTGGCACTGTCCATACACACCACACACTCATTCTGAGGATCTGCTGAAATCAGAAAAAATGCACAGTATTGAAATTAATTTCACACTGACTGTAGTATACTTGTATGGACATACATATGTTATTGAACTAAGGGGAAAATATTGGTCGTTTTCTGCAAGTTTATGGGCCGAGCAGCTGGCGAGGTCCAAAACTTTGCAAAAAAAGCGAGACCAACATTTCCCATTTTAAAATTTTGCTGATAAACTAATGCATCCCCGAGATCCATTCTCGGAAAACGGGCGCGCAAAAATTAAGCACTGATTTGCGTTTTCGCGTTTTCAATTTGTGTCCGCAAATGTTACTTCGTCTGCTACATATGACTGCAAAGATTTAATAAAGCAATTCGCAGAAACCAAATCGTGAGCGGTCCATCGTAGCAGTCGGTATAGCAAAGTTCGGACTTGCCAGGGAACCGATCTGAGAACTCTCCTTTTCGCCTTGACCAGTTTGCCATTTAATAAGTACATCTCATTAACCATGCGAGGGCCGTAGTGGTAGAATATCCTCATCGCTAATCCGCAGGCTGCTCTCTTAATCCAAGAAGGTGCTCTAGGTGCTTACTTACTCAGAAAGTTTGGTTCGCTTGCCCCTTGCCTAGTTCCTAGGCCTCAACATTTCGCCAAGGTCAATCGTTAAAGGGGCAGTCTCAGACCAAGATTTAGTTTTACGTGAAATTCCAATGAAGGTGTTGGTATTAATTGGATATCAACAAGTGGTTGCCTAATCTTGCTAAAATGTACCGTACTAGTCACGAAAGTTGTTTACAACTGTTGTGGCTACGGACGAGTAGGAAAGAAGTGGTCTAAAACTTGAAAACGTTGGACCGACGATTTAAGTTTGACAATGTTACTTGGAGGAAAATCACTAAAAATCATTGATCTCGTAGAGATTGAATTTATGCCTTTTTTGTCTTTTTAAGGTTATTTTGTTGATCAGTGAAAACACCTTTATAATTCTAGCATAGTTTGCACAAAAACTTTGAAGAACTCTCGTGATACTGCCCCTTTAAGGCATAGAGTAACTAGGCAAGCTTGCCTCCTAAATTATTGTCTTGATATATATTAAAATTCTCTCACTTTCAGAACTTAGATAAAGATGGTTCAAAACAGTTTCCAGCACTTTCCAAGACATAGATTTCAATGGATCATTATAACCACTCTTTATCAGTTGAAGCTGCAATCATGGTATCAAAGCACTGCCCAATCATTGGTGAACAAATTGTTATCATTTTCTTGACACTATATGTTACCATAGCAACAGTATTACCTGCTAAAAATACCCTTAATTTTAGCTTTAAGCACTTATATTTCAAAAACGGTGTGGTGAAACCCTTTTTATTATCAAAAGTTTGATAAGCAGGATGACATGCAACTTCTGGCAAATTTCAAAAAAATTCTGTACATCTAACATGGGGATCATAGCCATCTTAAATTTTTGGGCTCTGAAACCCATGAGCAGATTTTTGTTAAAACTTTGCAAAGGTTTAAAAATAATGACCCATCAAAAGTGTTGGAAACTGTTTTGAGCCACCTTTAAAGAGATGTACCGGAGAACATTCAATGACCCATGCCACAGAAATCTACCCTGTGAATAAAGTTGCCTCTAGTCATTCCTGTCTTGGTTTGGCACATCACCCGGGAACAACAGGAGGCAGCTGTATTTGCAAACCCTATACCTTCAGCTGCTGGTTGTTCTGGAGGAGGTACTGCTGCTTCATTTCCTACACTACCACCCTGCTGGCCAATGTATGAACCAGTCCCTCCATGCCCAAGGCTTGGCAGCTGCACATGAGCAGCATGGCCATCTTGTAACATAGTTCTAAGCCTATTCCTCTGAGCTGGGAATTAGAAATATCAAGTCAAATTCTAATGAGTACAGAATGTTGCACCTTTAGTGAGACATCCATCATCATTTTTGTGGGGGGTGGGGGAGTTTATTGCTTTCAGAACTTTACAGTATAATTTTTGGTAATCTCAACTGCTTGTATTGAGGCAATGTGCCTACCTCTCTTTCTTGATTCAACTTGTGCATGGCTGAGAACAAGAGGTGTATTTCCAGAGCGAAAGAAGAGTGTTTTACCCATTCCCTCTAACAGTTGTCGCACTAGAAACAGTTAGGAATGGGTATCAGCTATTAGGTATATGTACATGTATAAACTATAAGTTAAAAGTATGACCCTCAGGTTTACATATTAAATTATTCCTTTCTTCAAAATAACTACCGTAATTATTTGAGTCTCCTTTGTTAAAAGAAGCAACTTGGAAAAAATTAATTTCACTTAATAGGTTGCCATTCCATATAAGTTATTCCAGTGGAAACAAAATTAAGACGACTATCAGTGTTAATATCTAATGTCTCACCTTTTTGTATAGAATTTTGAGTAGTTTGCCTCACCAATGTGATCTCAACTTCAGGAATTCCATAAACTGGATAAAGAAATCTAATACCAAGACACCGCTATCCAAGGAATATTAAAATCATCAGACTACAAAACACATATACATGTAGGCAAGGCAAAGTCTGCATATGAGCGAAGCAGCCAATAAGGCCAGAGCTTATCCTGGTTTCTGTACCCTGAAGTGACTAGGAGTATTTCTACTGCCATCAGCTGGATGGTATGCTAGTCCATCGCAGGGTTACCCCCAGCATTAAGTTTGCTGGTACCCATTTATACACCTGGGTGGAGAGAGGCACTGCAAGAGCAAAGTCAGTCTTGCCCAAGGAAACAACACAATGTCTCCAGCCAGAGCTCGAACCCGGACCGCTCAATCCAGAGACAAGCACACTAACCATGATCACGAGGCCACTGCACCTCCCTTATAAAACACATATAAATTACCTTAATTGGTTAATGAAGTGAATTCCTTTGGAAATTAAACCAGATGCTAATTACTTCAGTTATTAAATATTAATAATTCAAATACTACATTGTACTTTACATAATTAAATGTTATCAACAGGGTATTTGGGGCTTTTAGTGAGTTGCCTGAAGTTTGCCAGTTGCCTGAAGGTTGTCTGACTGTTGAGTGCTGACAGCCATTGGCTGTCTGACAGATCGCTAATATAGTGGTAACATGTTGGTAATTTGTTGGTAGATTATCAGCCTCATAATGGTCAAAATTTAATGTCCAGGAACTTTTCTTCATGAATACTGGCAATGGGACTTTGGTGAAGAATAAGCCATCTCTTAATGATACTCACTGAAATTCACATTCTGTCTGGTTATTTTTAGGGAAAGGAATGGCTTTCTTTGGTGGGGCAATTAAGTGAGGATGGGTTAATACTTACTATCATCACAATGCTTACCTCAGGATAACCTGCCTTGGATGCAATCTCACTGACATCAAGTTGAATTGTATTACTGGAAATAATAGCTTCTTGTGAACATATTCTTGATACACCTTTAATAAATATTTGTAAGCACAACTACACTCATTAGAAGAATAATTACAGTACAAGATCATTGTTGTTTTGATGTATTTATAATATAACTATCATGTAGAGAATAACAGTGATGAGTTGAGATATGAATATATAGGTGATGTGGAAGTCTTTGGGTTATAATGTGAATTCCACTGTTAAAAGGGTGATACATAATTGAAGGGATGAGTCCAAAACCATGCTAAGTGACAATTTGGGTGAAAAAAAAATTTTCTCAAAAGAGCCTGAATTTTTGCACATGGTCTTCAATGTAAGAGAAAAAACATGGTCCTGTATTTTTGTTGCTGGTTTTTGCTTTGTTTGCGAGTTAAAACGTATGCCAAAAAACTTGCCTTTTCCTTGCCATGTTGTTAGGAGTTTATTCGTTGAACAGCAAACAGGCAGACTGTTTATAGTGTATGAAGTCAAAATCAAATCCCACAGCATATAGAGTGGAAATCTGGGAAGAGACTGTTTATGTCGGTTATTGTGACATGAAAACAACACGTGAATTGATTGAGCGTCAAACGAAATACTATTGAACAAAAAAGAGATGTGCCGCATTAGAGCTCTGTCAACTAATATCTTAAGCATTGTTTTAAAGTACCTTGTATGCCTGCCTGGTGGTTGAGAGCCATCATAAAGCCTTGATAAACCTGTAAGTCATCAGCAAGTTTTAAAGAGTCAAAATGTGTTCTGAAACTTCAAAGGCAGCTGATATCCCGTAATCATGTTATTGGCATTTGAAGACAGATCGAGCCAGGCAGCAAAGTTCAAGAGCAGTTCTTGGCCAAGAAAAATACCCTCTGGTGAGTTGTGGCCCATTTGCCAAGCATTGCTAGCATCAAAGTTTGGAAAGCGAGAACTGATTTTAGACTTATAAAATTTGTCTTGTATCGACCGCCATGTTTTCCCGCGCACAAGGTGTAAAGACCCTTTGCAGCACGCATTGTGATCACGTTCTGCAGATGTTTCTCGAACTGGTAACAAGATTGTTTTTCCTTTTTCGTTTAATTATAATAACGGCCAACAAGTGGCGATCGATTGTAACATAGATCTGTGATCCAGGTTGCATTGATTTCATTTCAAATTGACATTATTTGCAGTGTTTTGGGCTTCTGGGATCAGCGGACATGCAGGTGTATGGATACCCGTACGTTGCACAGAAGGGTTAATCTGTTAATCTGTCAGCCCTGTTTATAGAGCGTTTTCACGTGAATTCATCAAATTCTTAAATCCAAAACTAAACAGCCACCAAAGTTGTTATCCTCATCAGGCATAAGAAGTACCAGCGCATTGTGAACTTCGAAGTTATGGCAGAGTGTGACATAAAGCTATGATAGCGTTTGTCAAAAACTATGTATTTATCTCGTGATTTTTAGCCATTTACGACATTGCCGTATTTGGAAAAGTGCTATTTGTGTTATCTTATTTTATTTTTATTTACACCTTTTTTGACCTGAAATCAACATTTTTGAGCTTATACCGGTACATTGTGTGAAATTACCATTTTCAGGAGCCCATCATGGGCTCCTGCCATTTTGCTGTTTTCTAAGTGAAATCATCATCTTTGCCGTCATGCATTAACATCAAATCAACATTTTAACCTATTTAGACCTGAAATCAACATCATTGAGTTTATACGCTGCGTGAAATTGACATTTTGCTGGTTTCTAAGTGAAATCAACATCCTTGCCGTCACATGTTAACGTGAAATCAACATTTTAACCTATTTAGACCTGAAATCAACATCATTGAACTTATGCACTGCGTGAAATTGACATTTTGCTGTTTTCTAAGTGAAATCAACATCCTTGCCGTCATGCGTTAACATGAAATCAACCTTTTAACTGTTTCTGACCTGAAATTATTATTTTTTAAGGTTACACGTTGCGAGAAAAATTAACATTTTGCTGTATTTTATGTGAAATGAACATCTTTGCGGTCGCGCGCTGACGTGACAACAAATATAAGTTTTTTGCATACGTAATGTCTCAGAAATGATTCAAACTTCAGCAAAAACACATACAGAACATTGCACCTAAAAAATAATGCATGCGAAATTTGGAGCTTTTTTGACAAAGTTCACTTTTGAGCAAAATACCTAATGCCCATTTTCCACCGAGCCCTTCACATAAACGGAACCGGGCTTTGTTATAATAAACCGAGCCGATCCTTTGTTATGAATCCTTTGTTATAATAAACTGAGGTGAGACTTTGACTTATAACAAAGGCTCACTTCGGTTTATTGTAAGGATCGGCTCGGTTTATCATAACAAAGGCCCTGGCTTTGTTTATCTGAAGGGTTCGGCTCAAAAAGGGCGTTAGGTATTTTTCTCAAAAGTGAACTTTGCCAAAAACATTCCAAATTTCCCATGCAGTTTTGTTTAGGTATATTTAGCAATGTCCCATAGTTTTTCCGCTAAACTTTGCTTCATTTTCGAGATATTGCATATGCAAAAAAACCACTTGGTTTTTCTAGCGGCGTCTTTTTAAAGCGAAGCAAAAATCAACGGCAAAAATACAGGACCACGTTTTTCTATCACATTGTAGACCACATGCAAAAATTCAAGCCCTTTCCCCAATTTTTTTTTTCCACCCAAATCATCACTTAGCATGGTTTTGCATTCACCCCTTCAATTATATGATAAGTCTGAAATACAGCTCTCTCACAAGTATAATATTATGTGGGAAAAAGCAGCATTATACAAACAGGTGACAGTTTCTGATATGAATGTCTCCTCTGCCATACTGATTTACAGCAAAAAATTGTGGAAGAACTGGAAGAATTTACTAAATACATGTAGTTTACCTACTTTCAAAAAGATGCTGTTTCACATTAAGGTCCTCAAAAACTGCTTCAAAGATGAACCTTGCATTTCTAACAGCATTTTCAAGATCTTCGGTAAAAGTGACAGTACCCTGGGAATAGAAAAACAAAAGAACAGTTTATAATGATTTATTTTAAAAGGTTCAGTTTCTACTTCTAGACTGTACTGATAGAATGTTGGAGGGGTGGGGAGGGGGATGTCTACGTATATACATAAATACATATCCTTTATTAAAGTGAATGGCTGTTCTAGCGCCAACGGCACTTATTGCGGACACAGATAAAATATTGTAACAATAATATTATATAACATAAAAAAACTTAAAATTCCTAACTTACAGCATTTTTCTTAAAAGTACCCAAGATTCTAAATGTTCAGTTCCAGAAAATATCCATACTCCTCCCACAGAAGGGATTGGAATTTCCTGGGGGGTGGGGGTTCTGTAAGACCAAAATATTTAAAGAAATGTATCAAGCTCAATCAGAATTTCCAGAGGGGTGGGGGGGACTTCCATGGGGGAGGCATGGATATTTTCTGAAACTACACAATACTACATTTCTTAGTTGTAAGACTCTGTTTTTTCTATCCCTCATAAAAGAAAAGCTAAGGAGTATGTTAGTTTTAAAATCCTAAAAGCTTACTGAGAGTTTTCTCAGAAGTTTTTAAGGAATCCCATGAATTGTTTGGTTTACCATTACCCAACCAGTGAAGGTTTTTCTTTTTGTATATAAAAACGGGGGCAAAAAATGTTTTTCGATTGCTCGCCTGCTCCCATTTTGGATGTTCCAAAGTTTAATACGCTTAATCATCTAAATCAGCCCTGATAACAACATTTTGAACACCTTTTGGAGTAGAGTGGCTTTAAATGTATGCCAGATTGCATTCACAGCTGTAAAGATCAAATCTACAAGTAGGCTCCATTGGAATTATCTATTTGCTAATTTTTGTCAATATTTATTATTTTGTCTTCTTTTATGTTTTTACTATTTTTTTTTTAACGAACTAAAATGTAAGCTTATAGGTTCTATCAAACAGCAGGGAAAGTATCATGAATGTCGATGGGCAAAGAGCCACCAAGTCTGTATGTAGTCTGCATTCCGTTTTTTTGCACTGGCTGCCACTAAGACAATGCCTTTGCCATTCATTAATCAGTTGTTGTAACAGGAGTTGCATTGGTGGATCAATCTTACCACAAAGTTCCGAGTTATCATGCATTCCTCTCGTCTAAGTTGTTCTTTGTGTTCCTCCAGTACATTGCTGGCTCTCTCAAGTGCCTGCCTACTTCGGTCATACACCTTCACACGATGTCCATGGCAAGCTAATTCGCCTACAAAGCAAAAGTTCACAGCACTCAGAACAAGACCTTAGGTGGAGTTAATGCTAACACTGATTTAGTACGCGTGTGACTAGCTCCATGAGTGAGCAAGATGAAGCAAATCCTGCGCTGTGATTGATGGAGCTATCTTGCTTGCTCAGGACTACCTGCCATGTCTAGTGATAAATATTTCCCCCAAAGCCATATAATAAATCCTTTATTGACCAAACTTGTTCTGTGAAGATGGCTGGATATTGGCCTCGTTCTTTTTTTTTTTTTCTTTTTTTTTTTTGCCGTGTTTATGGACTGCGACCCCATTTCAGTCCATAAACATGCAAAGGAAGAACTTGGCCAATATCCAGCCATCTTGACCTCATGCTTAGTCAATAACCCATATATCATTACTCACTGTTCTGCATAAAGAATGTTCTTTTTTCTAAATAATAAATCCTTACTGACCCTTACTGACCCTTACTGACCAAACTTGTTAGGTCAAGATGGCTGGATATTGGCCTCGTTCTTTTTTTGTGAGTTTATGGACCTCAACTCCATCTCAGTCCATAAACACACACACACAAAAAAAAACTTCACCAATATCCAGCCATGACAGCCATCTTGACATCACGCTTGGTATACTTAACTTAATTTCAGCTCAAATTTATAGGGTAGCTAAAAATTAAGCTCATCTCTTCGAGGAAAATAAACATTGCAAATATAAAAACAAAAAGTACTACTATTAGCAATTACGTTTTACTACATTACCTACGTATATATATTTATAAAAGAAAAAAATAAATAAAATAAGAAAAACTAGTGTGGTAATCAGCAACCATATAATAATCCATAGCTTATAATGTTTTAAAATGCGTTTCCCCTTGTCATTTAAAATATTTGTGAAAGATTGATCTTCAAATGATCCAAAGGCAAAACCCTGCAAACAGGAGCCCAGCTCGGTAGCTTTTCACTGTAAGCTTACCTGCAATACATGTGCCCATCAACCCGGCTCCCAGCACGGTCACCTCCACTGCGTCATAAAGCATTGCAATCCTTACCTTTTACCTTCGGCTAAGTTTTTATGACCAGAAGTTTGCTTAGAAGGCTCTGATAAGGGAGAGCTGCCATTGTATTTCATTTATAGCCCAGTGGCCCAGCTTAGCCATGCCTCAGTAGATAAATTAGACCTGCGCAGCTATTGCCATGTTCTTCGGACGCCATGTTGTGGCCTCTCTTTGATGTTTTAAAAGTCACGTCCCTCCTCTCCCCAACTCCCGGAATGTTCGGCGAACATAATAAGCAGCAGGATAAGAGTTTACTGCAAGACTCTGCCTCGTGAAGCTTCATGATATTACACGATACTGTGAGTTATACTCTTAGGGTTTTACCTATTATTATCAAGTCTGAAATAGAGTGGAAAAAAAAGGTAAAACCATAAAGCGCAGGTGACTCAGCTCAGGTCTACTGACTCACACCCATCCATACCAGCTTTACATCCCAATCTCAACTAATAAATGCCAATGAACAGAAGAAACACAAAATCGGCTAAAAAAAGACATACAAGTAAACTGGCTTTTTCACACCAAGCTTGAAAAATACATAAGCAGCAACTTTTACAACGCTGTAAAGTTATTTTATTCTCATCTTTAGCCATAGTTTAGCCAATAATTTCCTGTCCAATGTATTCATAATAATTACTGTAATATTTTAAGTCTTGTGGATTCTCCTTAGCCTTCTTGTTACCTACTATTAGTTTTCTGTAAATAATTTTCTTTATATAACAGATTTAAACAGATGATAACAACATGCAAGAGTGTCAGGCTAGACCAAAGTACGAGTTTAAGGTCTTGGCCACTCTCCTTTTTTGTCAAAATTGATAAACTCACAAGAGTACCCACAACAAAGCCAAAGAATTCTAATGTTTATAGACAACACCCATACTCTGTTGCCATATAATTTAGTTTGTTTAGTTATTTTTTGGCTGTTGCGCACTAGAAAAAAAAAACCATTATGGCCACCTCACTCAGTCACAGCAACTTCTTTTTCACCCAGACAACAAAGGGATGAAGATGGATGATGAAGGGATGAGTGGAATAAAGCCCTAAGTGACTTTTGAAAAACGTAGAGGTAACCAGCATTGAAATACCTCGGGGCAGTTTATACAGTTTATTCTTATGTTTGGATAAACTGCAGCACATTCATCACTATCAATATTGTCTAGAAAGAACTAGTAGTAATTACTAGTTCTTTTGAGACAATAGCTAAAACCAGAGTAATTTGTGAAAATTACTGGTAGGTATTTCAATCCTGGCTGCCTCATAAATTTTCAAACGTCAATTAGGGCTTTATTCAAAGCACCCTTCAATTATTCACTATGAGCTCTACTAAAAGAGACATCCAGTGAGCCCCAAGAAGACAAGCATAATAAATACATGTAGATTACATGAAGTGTTCCACTTGAGGTAAGTGATTAGCACATGTCAATAGACTTTGTGCTTTTATCAGGAAATAATATATTACATATTTGTCCCACAAAGCAGAAACTGCACATAAATAAACATTATTTAATAATAATTATTTAAATATTAATTATCAATAAATCAAATGCTGCAGTGAAGGTCATCCCTAAACTACATTTCAAATGAATTATTTAATGTTTTAGTAAATAACAGTGTGAAGATTCACATCCAATTGTACACAACCCCAGCATAGAACAGTTTTCAATCCGGTAACCAAAGCAATCACAAAAGCCAATAAAAGCAAGTGTAAGGGACACAATGCATTTCCATCTAGCTGGCCCAGATTTTTTTTAAGCCTGGTATAGTGCCAAGTAAAGCAAAACCAATTCAAGTCCACAACAATTTGAATCTGTAGTTGGCAATCACAACAGAGGATAAATTTCATTCAGCTTGCCTGTTATGCAAAACTGGTCATATATACCATAATAAGGTGCAATTTATAATACATGTACATTCACTTCTGTTTTGATATTAAATTAATCCAATAAATATTATTTATAATAACTGGGAGATTGTTGTTCATTAAGCTGAGAACTGCATACATTAAGTGGAAATACATGTACACATCTGTAAAGAAAACTTACATTGTAACCATAAATTACTCCTTGCATAAGGAATCTGTTCCAGTTTCAAATTACATTTTCTAAGGATTGTACTACAATGTTTGGATAAATTGCAGCACGTTCATCACTATCATTTCCACCACCTTGAAGAGCAATTTCTCATTTATTCCAAAAACTGCTAGGTAGAATTGATGGACCCATCATCAATCTGTGCACTGTAACCTCAGCTGGTGATTCATTCAGTGTCAAGTTCTGTTCTTCCTGGTCCGGTATATTCACAAACTTCAGTTCTCACTTCAGTTGGTGAAGTTTCCCCCTCAGCAGGGTTAGACTTGTTATTAAAATCATCCAGTGATGCATATATATGACCTTCACCAGGAGACCTTGGGGAGCTGGTCAAAACTTCTTCTTGGTTTCCTGAAAGCTCTGTAGAGCTACTTGGAACATGAGAAGAAAAAGTAGCACACTGTTCTGTGTTTTTCTCTGTCCCCATCTTAGGGAACTCATCCTCTCTAGCAGCTTCTGTGGATTCATGATCAATCTGTGGATACTCAATGTTACTCCCTTCAGCTGTGTCATCATTGCTCGCTCCTCTGTCAAGGTGGATATTACTGATAGCAGCTGCCTCCATTTCATCCTTATCATTGGCATCAAATGAAAGGTGATGGATGGTACCACTTAACAATTCTTCCTGTCCACTGTAGTACGACCAGTTGAAAAGAAGCTCCTTGTCTCTAATCTCACCTTCATCTGGGTCCATAACCATGCTGTAGCTTCTAAGACTTGGTGCACCTTCTATTCCAGAGTCCTCGTCACTTTCTGGGGGACCAAACAAGTTGAAGCTGTGGGAACGACCAGGAAGCACATCCTCAGTCATGTTACTATCACCCAGCACGTAATCAGGACTGCTACTAGCACGTAGTTTGGCAGGGTAGGACTGCAGTTTGACCCTTTCTTTCTGAGTTATTGGCTTCTTGTCAAGGACAAGCTCTTTACCTTTGAAATACGACAACACAACAATCCTGTACGGCTTTACCCTCGCAAAAGGATTTCCAGCAACTGAAAGGTACTTTAAGTGGGAGCTCACGCACAACTTGGAAATTTCATGGACCACACGGATTTGGTTGTAGCTTAGGTCTAATTCAATGAGTCCGGTGAGACAATCCAATCCGCTAACAGTCTCGAGGTTATTGTGACAAAGAAGCAGAGATTTCAAGTGTGCCAGCTCTCTAGGCATGCCTGTAATGAAGTGGATGTTGTTGTGTGCCAAATTCAAGTGCTTAAGACTTGGACAGCATAACTGCTGGAGATCCAAGTGAACAAATTCATTATAACTCATGTTCAGATTTTGCAAGACAGGTAAAAGTTTAAGGGAGGTGTCAAATGCTGCCAGTTTGTTGTGTGTTACATCGAGATTTGTAAGTTGACACCACGGGTGAACCACAACTCGATTCTGCATCAACCTAGCTGTTGTGAGACCTCTCCATGCCTCTACTGGGCCCTTGACCTTGGGAGCCAAACGTTTCTCTGCTGCACAATCAACAAGAAGTTCTTTCAATGTTGTCAAGCAGTATCTTGCTGTTAGATTTGTAATCTGAGCTTGAACTCTTGACAGGTTGTTGATTAGATTCAAGGGGCAGCCATCAATGATCAGACAATTGAGTGACTTGAACAAGGAAATATCAAACTCTAGGTGGCTAGAAAGTTCCTGCGAGGTTGTACTCTTGTTTACAATACTGCTGACGCAAAGTGCTTTGAGCTGATAGATAAAATCGTAAAGACTTCCAAGATCCGCTGCATCTACATCATCCACCGCATCGGTTGGCTCTGGTAATTGTAACTGACGGGTTATGCAGTAAAGTTGAGTGGGAGCTAAAGTGAAACTTTCACCCTTCGCTAAAACGTCTTCGCCATTTTGAGCCAAATTTTTTGCCAGCGCCCTTGTCACCGACATGACATCGTGCCGTTGAACTTCTAAGAACTCAACAATTTCAGGAGAAGTTGACACGTAAGTGCTGCTGTTAACCAATCGCTGTAGGTAATGTTCCAAGGCCGCCTTTCGCTTTTCGAGAACAGATAGCGCCATATTTGACACGAATTTCTTCGGTGGCAACATGTCTTTGGGAATACCGTAAAGACTCACAAGTTTTTTGTGAAGATCATTGAACTCGCGGTACCTTCGAAACACAAACCAGTGGTTGGACTTAGTCATGACATCTATTTTGTACAGGGCATGGGGTGAAGGATAGCTTCTTTGCCAAACTTCTCTAATGACGACATGTTTGATAGCAGGTATCGAACCGTTCTCGCTGTCCGAGTTCAATCGACCACGGTCTTTTCTCCATAAAGCACTTCCTGCTGGTGGAAGGAAGCCCTTAAGTGAAGTCATTTTCACAAAGTGAAACAATTAATTCTCATTTTCTCCGTTTTCTATGTATCAAGGAGGCTATGTATTTTTGGTCTGTTTATCTCTCTGACGCTTAAAATACATGTACCCAAGATTCCATGCGTCTCAGCTACACTCGTGTCCAAGGCGTTCTCGACTTTTTTGGTCAAGCATACATGTGCCGGGACATGTACACCACATACCCTAGAGGCAATTTAAAGGGGAGAGAGGAAATACGCGATCCCAATAGAATCAATATTCATCCGTGCTTATTCTTAAAGAGCTCTCAGAATGGATGTAAAAAGTAAGAGAAAACGGAAGTATTCTAGGCTTCTTGCCAAGAACAAAACTGAAACAGGTTCTTCGGGGGGGGGGGGGGGTACTTTCGTTTGATAAGTCCCCTGTACTGAAGCATTTCCTAAGATCGCTTTCCCAGTTATTATTATTTCAAGTCGTGATTAGTTCTAGAAAGTAGTGTTCCTTGAGTATCGAAAGTAATTCGTATATTTGCTTCGGTTTTGCCTGTTTCAAACGTTTTTGTCGCACTTCTCGTTGTAATTGACCAGTCAGTGATTACTTTTATTTTGATTTCATGACACTGATAAATGACGTACGATCCAGTACGTCTTATTAGTTTGTCTCTGTGGTTTTGCTTTCCTAGGAGTTTAATGGCTTCCTCAAATTCAGTTTCCAAAATATTGAGATGGCACCTTGGGCTGACACCTTGCCGTGGTGGTGAAGCTTGTGTGTCTCCATGACCCGGAGAGCTGTGCCGGCGGGGACTTTGTTCCCTGGCAGGTCTAACCATGCCGGATTGGTCGAAGGGTAGAGGCCAGACGAAGAACAGCCCCTGGTCCTCCAGGTTGGGGGTTGGGCGGCGGGCTGATAACCCGCTCCCAGAAAATGCTATTTATTACAGAAACCGAAGCTAGAACTACCACTGCACCCTATCGGGAAGCAGGGGTAAAAGATGTTAACACCCGGTTGGAACAACGTGCGAAGCAGCGAATGACGCATAAACCGCCGACGAAATTGCTGTCGCCAAAAGCGTGTGTGAAGATCGGGCAATGGAATGTTAGGACAATGTTTGAGACTGGTAAGTGCGCACAGGTGATCAAGGAGATGCAGAGGTATGGTATTAGTATTCTAGGAGTAAGTGAAATGAGATGGAACTCTTGTGGGAAGTTGAGGGTAGCTACAGGCGAAACTGTGCTATACTCAGGAATGGATGAAGGTGAAAATCATGAGAGAGGAGTTGGCTTTATTCTGTCCAAAGAAGCTGCACAATGTCTGCTGGAATGGGAGCCAGTGTCTGAGAGGATAATCAGAGCCCGGCTCAACTCGAGGTGGCAGAAGGTTACCATCTTGCAATGCTATGCCCCAACAAATGAGGCAACGGAGGAGGTGAAGGATGATTTCTACGACCAGCTACAGATGGTTTTGGAGCAGGTGCCATGTAGAGATGTGAAGATCGTCATGGGAGATATGAATGCTAAGATGGGAATGGATAACACAGGCAGAGAGGAGGTGATGGGTAAACATGGAGCAAGAGCTGAGATGAATGAAAATGGTGAGAGATGGGCGGACTTCTGTCAGGCAAATGAACTGGTAATCGGTGGAACGCTGTTCCCCCATAAGGAGTGTCACAAGCGGACATGGAGGTCTCCTGATGGTGGTATTGTGAATCAGATCGACCACCTGGCATTTAGCAAGAGATGGAGGAGCTCACTGCAGGACGTTCGCGCGATGCGTGGAGCAGACGTTGGGTCAGACCACCACCTGTTGATGGCAAAAGTCAGGCTAAGGATTGCCAAAGTGAGAAAGGGGGATAGTGGCCGAGTGCGTTTTGAGGTCAGCAAGCTGAAAGATCTGGAGGTTAGGAACGCATTCAAGCTAGCACTGCATAACAGATTTGAGGGTCTGCAGCAGTTGATGGAGGAGGAGGAACTGTCAGTGGATGATGAATGGAGGCAGATTGAACAAGGTTATGTGGAGACCTGCGAGCAGGTGCTGGGTAGGGCAAAGGCAAACAGGAAGGAGTGGATCAGCAAGGAGACTTGGGAGTTAATCGAGCAGCGAAAGGTGGCAAAAAACACCATAAACATGGCCAGAACAAGAAACCAGAAGAGAGAGGCAAGTAAAAGATATCAAGAGTTAAATAGGGAGGTGAAGAGGAGGTGTAGGAGAGACAAGAGGGCGTATGTGGAAGCAGAAGCTGAGAGAGCTGAGGAGGCTGGAAAGAGAGGTGATGCAAGGACTTTGTACGAGATCACTAGAAAGCTAAGTGGGAGGATCCAGAATACTTGTAAGCCAGTGAGAAATGAGGCAGGCGTGTTGCTCAGGACAGCAGAGGAGGAGATGCACCGGTGGAGGGAGCACTTTCAAACAGTGCTTAACCATGAGGAGCCGATCAACCCGCCAGAGGTGGAGCCAAATGACGAGCTTAACATCAGGACAGGTCACGTTACACGTATTGAAATCAAGAATGCTATAAAGAAGTTAAAAAACGGGAAGGCTGCAGGATGTGACAATATTCCACCAGAGGCAATTAAGGCGGGAGGGGACACATCAGAGGAGGTTCTCCTGGGCCTCTGCAACAGGTTATGGAATGAGGAGAAGATACCAGAGGAGTGGAGAAAAGGTCTGCTAATCAAGCTGCCCAAGAAAGGTGATTTGAGCTACTGTAAAAACTGGCGTGGCATTATGTTGCTGAACATGGCAAGTAAGGTGTTTTGCAGAGTGATCCTGGAGCGCATCAAGATTGCGTTGGACGAAAAGCTGAGAGAGGAACAGGCGGGCTTTCGAGCAGGTCGAAGCTGCACGGATCAAATAGCAACACTGCGGATTATTATAGAACAGAGTATCGAGTGGCAGTCCTCCTTGTACATCAACTTTATCGATTTTGAGAAGGCCTTCGATAGTATCAGTAGAGATGTTTTGTGGAGGTTGTTGCGGCACTACGGGTTGCCTGACAAGATAGTCACCATCATCAGAGTTCTCTATGAGGGTTTCTCCGCACAGGTGGTACACAATGGACAGAAGACTCAACCATTGGATATGAGGACCGGGGTAAGACAAGGCTGCCTGCTATCTCCCTTGCTGTTTCTGGTCGCCCTGGATTGGGTGACGAGGACAGCCTTTGACAGGAAAAGAGGTATTCAGTGGACCTTTACGACATCATTAGAAGATCTTGACTTTGCCGATGATCTGGCCCTACTGTCGCACAGAATACAGGATATGAAGGATAAGACACGAGCCTTGGAGGTACAAAGTGCGAAGGTAGGCCTGAAGATCAATGCCACCAAGACAAAGCTGATGCGTATTGGTACCAAACGTGGTGATGTTGTGTCGGTAGCTGGGGAGCGGGTTGAGGAAGTGGATGAGTTCACATACCTTGGGAGCATTGTAAGCAAGAAGGGAGGCACTGACGAGGACATTCAGGCACGAATTGGAAAGGCAAGACAGGCATTTGCGATGCTGAGACCAATATGGCGATCCACGGCACTAACAACCAAGACCAAGCTGAGAGTCTTTGGGACAAATGTGAAGGCGGTGCTCTTGTATGGTTCTGAAACTTGGAGGCTGACCAAGGGATTGGAGCAGAAGTTGCAAGTGTTTATCAATAAGAGCCTGAGGAACATCTTGCGGATTTGGTGGCCTAGAAAAATCAGCAACAAGGACCTTTGGAGTCAAACAGGGCAACGACCGATAGAGGAAGAGATAAGACAGAGAGCTTGGGGCTGGATCGGCCACACACTGAGGAAACCAGATGGACACGTAGTCAAGAGGGCACTAGAGTGGAACCCACAGGGGAAGCGAAAGAGAGGGAGACCCCAAAACAGCTGGAGGCGCACGAGAATGGCAGAGTTGGCGGCGAAGCATGTTACGTGGAATGAGGCAAAAGGCACTGCACAAAATAGGGTTAGGTGGCGCGCGCTAGTTGAGGACCTATGTTCCACTTAGGAACGAAGAGGATTAAGTAAGTAAGTAATCTGAAATGAACCCAAAGCAGGAGCCATAATCGGGGACGGAGACCGTAAGCGCGCGCCATTTCAAGTATTGGGGTTGTCCCCATGATATGTATGGGTTATTGACCAAGTGTGAGGTCAAGATGGCTGAATATTGGCCAAGTTCTTTTTTTTGCGTGTTTATGGACCGAGACGGAGTCGAGGTCCATAAACTCGCAAAAAAAGAACGAGGCCAATATCTAGCCATCTTGACCGAATAAGCTTGGTCAATAAACGATTTATTATATGGCTTTCGCGGAAATTTTTCTTGCGGGACACGGCGGGTAGTCCCGAGCGGGCAAGATAGCTCCATTTTGCCCGCTCGGGTAGCCAATCACAGCGCCGGATTTGATTCATCTTGCCCGCTCACGGAGCCAGCCATATAATAAGGGACAATAATTCTATTTTTAGAGCAAATTGCGCCATCACGTGCGGCACACGCGCGTGCATGCTGCGAGGAGTTTTGCGGATGTCGCGCGGGGGAAATGGCGTCCGAAATTCCCGAAATGTTTCATGTTTTTGCCCCACAACTCAACGCGTTTACGTCTGTTGGAGTTTTGCTTAAGTATTTTCGTCGTAAGCTGCTCCAGTTTGAGTGAAGTAAGACAGTGTCGAATTTAGGTATGTTCCGCTGTAAGCTTATATATATCGCTGACCAAGTTGTGTACCGACTGATGCTTCTTTTACATGAGCTGTACATTTCTCCACTTTAAATTTCACATATGTTGAAGATTAACAGCTTTTCCATTACAAAGCAAAAAACTAGCTGGATATATTTAGATATAGCAGAGCTTCAGGACTTCATAGTTTCATAGCTCCTCTTGCCACACGCTTGCGAGGAATTTGTCAGTCTATCGCGACCGAAAAGTAAAACAAAATAATTGCTAGTTTGAGTTTCGCTTGAATTGTAAGCAACGCTTGATGTTTCATCGAGGCTTAATAACTTTACGTCCCTACATACTGCTCAGTTTTATTCGTGTAAAAATCCAGTAAATTCTCGGTTGTCGATGAATGAGAGCGCCCGCCGATGCGTGTTTTGTACAGTCAGTAAACATGACAAATTGTACTTCCGCCGCACTTTCGTGTGAAAGCGTACATCGAACTCAAACAATAGCTCTATAGTTTTTAAATATGTTTAAGATTGATAAATGTTTGAGAACATATTAAAAGCTAAGCTCAAAATATGAGAATAAAGCAGAAACAATCAGCAAAGTTACGATGACGCTTTCTTTAATCAACTTGGAATAACGATTTCGATTTTGTTGATCGAGTTAAAAAAACTCCTTGTCTATTTTCATTTTCGCAGTGTAAAACTTCACTATGCTTATGTTGAAGAAACACACATGATATTAGTAGCCTTTTTTGCATTCGTGAAATTTGTTGCAGCATCTCAACACAAAAGATAACGAAAGAAGTCTTTGTCAAGATTTGTTGACAATTGAAAACACTGACTCGGACTTGAAAGTGCACGAGCTGCACTCTGCAAATGAGCTAATTGTACGCGTCAGACTTTCCTTTCAAAAGCCTTTGCAAACTCACCAAACAAGCAGAGACAATAAGAAACCATCAAAACAGGTTTTGGTTATGATTAAACATTGTCTGAGAAACTCACAAATTAACTCGATACCAGAGTAGAGAGTTTTCTTGCTATATTCTTAAGCATACGCGTGAGCTTACAACTAGCGTGAGCAGATCTTATTATTCATTCCCAGCGCGAGATTGAAGTCTTGTTTTCGACCCTGAAAAACCCACCTTTTCCGTTAGCTCAGAGCATTAAACTACATATAAGCGTCCTGGTTCATATTCCCTGCCTTATTCCTTGCCATCGCTGTGAAAAATACGCAAGAGAATCTCTAACTCTCACCATTTGATCACGCAACGTGACAACATCCACGCGAGAGCCCCTGACATGTGCATGAATCCGCGCGGATATATGACGTCAGGATGGCGCAATTTGTTCTAAAAATAGAAAAATTGTCCCATATCATAGGTACGCGCGAATCCCGAGACTTACGGTCTCCGTCTCCGATTATGGCTCCTGCCCAAAGTTAAAAACGCGAGAGATCTTGGTAACACAGTACTTCATATTCCATGAATTCTAACTCGGGCTTTTCGACCTTCTCTGGTGTTTCCTTCCGCATTTATTGGAAGCACGCTGTTACAAGGGGCACCCAAAGCTACCCAACGATTCTCTCTCTACTGCTTAGCCTACCTGGAGTGCTTTGAAAGCTCTGTAGGTTAATTTTAGGCCGCGCTATAAAATTTTATCCGCTCCGTCATTCTGGGGTAACCTAAGTGCTCTCGAATTTATTTGGGCTTTTTTTGTCCATTTCCCGAAAACCTTATGTCACGGTCTTATTGCCTTTCCTAAAATCATAGCTGACCTTTTCTTGTACCCAAACGACATTTTATCAATCCGAAAACTACAGGCATTAGATTGCTCATATCACGAAAATTCGAGGTGACAGTTCACAAAAAAAATCAGAGAGGGCTAAAGGCCTTCCGAACAGAAAATTTTCCGAGACGATCCGTTGGGTTCCCCTAATTTACCATGATGGCACATCAATGCATCACTTGACTCTTCATCTTTTATTTTTACACAAGCGGTTTTTATCATTCAAAATAACTTCTGTACAAACTAGACTTTACTTATATTGACATAAAAAACAAATTCAACGCTATGACACAATACAAGAAATAGTTCAATTTCCAAGAAAACGTTCGTTCTATATACAGCTATGACGGTAATGATTGCTCAAGGCGGTAGAGGTATTCCTCTAGGGTCCGCTAAGGAAGGATCTTGCAAATTTTTCATTAACTGGCTGAGCCATCGTTTGGTGGAAGCATCATCCTTCAAACAGTTGGAAAATGTGCCATCCTTAAGCTGGTCAGGAAGGCATTGACGGAGAGCTTCACGAGCCCTAACGAGAAACAACAGAAGGGAAAAGAGGCTACCTCAACACGTAAAATAGACCAATAAGCATACTTCAATTTTGTATAGATGTACCATAAATTTATAGGTCTACACCAACGTTAAATGTTAAAAAGAACAATTATACTAGTAAAGGTGGCTCAGAGCTCTGGCCATGGTTTATTACAATGTATGTTGTGATATTGGGAAAGGCATATAACTCTTACAGTACTTCTCTCTGCCTAGGACAATAATGAATTGCTAGAATTTGTTAGGGTAGTCTAAAATAATGATTACGGGTAACCCATGATGGACAAACATCACATCCAGGGCGGGGGGATCACAAGATTCAAGATCAGTGACAACACTGACTCGCCCTGTTAGTTTAATGTAACCTTGTTGCAGAGATGTTGCCGACAAGAAACTAAATTACCAGATGTTGAAGTCATTTAATCCAACATTTGGAATATCTAACCTTGAAAGAAAGATTATAACCATATAGCTGCATCGTATTATTCTCTTTAATCTTAATTCTCTTAATCTTGGTATGACTATTAAATAAGATCTCTCCGACTCCGTTGCCTGGTTAACAATGGTTGTTGTCATTCTCAAGTGTCTTATGAAGCACCAAAATACAATCGTTTCTCACTTCCTGCCATGCTAACTTAGCATAATGCTACAGGATTCAGGTGTAAACATACCTAGGATTGTCTGAGAGGCGAAGGTAACATCTAACAACATGTTTCAGCAGCCTTGCTGATTGGTCCTTAGCTAAAGCTAACACCATTTTCCCCTAAAATTTACATGACAAAATCAATCAGTTAATGCTATACCTCAGTCTATAAATACATGTTATTACCAGGCAAAAAAAAATAAAAAAATAACTAAAATGTCTAGACCATGATTTGCTTTATAAAAGGACACATAACTAACAATGCCACATGCAACAATCAACAACTGTGACAAAATGACTTGCTGTTTGGCTTACCAGGATCATAGCCACATGGGAAAACCTCTCATATGTTTGGCAGATGTACGATAGCCCTGTCTCATCCAGAAGTATTTTTTGCAAAATGAATGTGGCTACCTATAACCAGAAACCACAGAAAAACTCCAGTAATTACAAAAACAGCAGACATGTGCAGTCGAGCCCCTTAATGGCAGACCACTTTTTTGGTCCCACTGGACAGTCTATACATTCACTCATATCTCTCCACAACAGCAACAGCCACTATAAATTGTCTCAATTGCCCATAATTGTCTCCTCTCTACAACAGCTTTCCTCTGTCTCAAAGGTGGCCGTTACTGAGAGGTTCAGCTCTATTTACAAATACTTTAAAGCTCAGGGGAAAGTCATTTAATTCTTGTAAATTAATGTGAACAATGTGTGCCAATTGGAAACTGCTACAATGTGCCAGTAAGACTAAATCTTTAGAATTTACATCACTTACAGTTTTTGAGAGTTCACTGCCAGATTCCATGATCCTCAAGCATAAAGGAATAATCTCTGTTGTGAGAAGGAAATTTATAACTTCTGCTTCATCAGTCTGTAAAGCAACAAGACATCTGTCAGTATGCTATTCAAGAGAAGTAAACAATGAATAATGTTGACTGATACGTGTTCAGTACCTTGACTAGTGCTCCTACAACTCCCAGACTTGTTAATCTTAGGTATTCAAATGGTCTTGTTTTACTTGTGGTGTGAAGGAATGGATACAGAAACAGAGGAATGTGTGCTAAAGATCAAGATCAATTCATCAAATTAGATCAATCAAAACAGCTTCTAGAAATTAACTTCATAATTTATCAAGGCTATAAAACAAATCATTCCTGCCTACATGTATCACATCAAATGCTTCGGGTGGTATAATTTATTAGGAACATTGGACCTAAAAATACAATTCAGCAGCCCCTCTGGTTGCCAGCAGCAATTTCCAGGTAGAATGAACTGGGGACCCTAAAAGTTCAGGTAAGACTGTAATACAAAGGAGTCTTAATGGATTACAAAGTACAAAGTTGAAAAACAGAACACATTATTTTATAACAAGTTTATTTTAATATTGGACCATCTTTCTTTACATTTCCTTAGCTCTCACTCTGAAGAAGAATTCTGAGCCAATTTGATGAATGTGTCTGTGCCCCCTCATCAAAATTGTGATTACTCTTGTCAGCTAATTTCACCAGCTGATCCAGCTGAAATTTGACCTGAAAACAATGATTTGGGGTAACTTTGGTGGTGCCAAGGGCAGAAAAGGGCCAGTTTAATGGTTTATGAGCTACATCCCTGATAAACTCTCTCTCACACTCTAACTAGTTTCAGTTCACATGGTGCTATTGATCACTGAAGAGCTAACATGGCCTTTTCCTGGATAGAGAGATCACAAGTCATATAAATAAACTATTACCTTGAAGGAATGCTGATCTAGTTTCAGGATGAGAAGCAACACACTGCAGAAGAGCTAGTGCATTACACACACGATTTGACTGGTGAGCCTGGAAAATAAAGAAGAACTAAAATTAATTTTTATGCTAAGAAGATTTTCCACAATAAAAACAAACAGAAAAAGGGATTTTTCATGAAGGAATGTTTTGTCTCCTTATACATGTACACGTATGCAACAAAGCTTTCCTATCATAATTGTAAATGACTTACTGTAAGGTTAGGAGGGTTTATGACTGGATAAATATTAACTATTTCTTGAAGCAATGCTGCAATGGTTCCTGCAAAGAAAAAGCAATGTAATATTATGAGAATAAACTTGTTTGATTATGTAAAACTTACAGTACAGTGCTGGAAATATTAAGTTTATTATTGGTTAGGCTAATTTTTTGTTTGAATAAAAAAAAATGGAAAACCATGGCATTGTGAAATTGGTCCATTAGTACAGTGGGAATGCCTTAGTATGATTAGTTAGAAGTAACTGTAATACACATGATTGCTAAATAGCCTTGTAGAAGCAGTTCATCGTGTGGGATATGCCACTAAGTAGAAAACCCTTAAAATCACTAATCGTTGGATAGTCAATGTAAAATGGGAAGTTTCTATTAAATAAATTGTATAATCAATTGCATCATGGTCTGGGAGGACATTTACTTCCACTATTATGTGAAGCGGGAGGATCAGTGGATTTTGCAGCCATGACCCACAACCCACTGAACCACGCAACCAAACCTACAACCCACAAGCCCCCACCCATGGCCACCTACCATTAGGCAACCTCTAAAATATTAGTCAGTAATTTCACACATTTGGTCAGACAATGTCCAATCACTGACTGTTATTTCCAGCACATACATAACACTGTGCACTAGTTAAGAATAACTATCAGATGGAGGGTTGGACATTTTTACCAAAAGTTAATGGATAAATATTTGTTTTAAGCTTACCAAATGAATGCCACAGCATAGGTGCCAGGTCAGGAACAACTTCTCTTTTTTTGCTAAAACACAAAAATTCATCTAACTATTTCAAATGGTAATTTGCACATTTAAAAGAAGTAAAAGACAAATAAGACAAACATTTGTATCAAAAGAATATGCATCATTCTAAAACTGTGAAAGTATTGTATTTTATTGACGATTCAAAATCTACATACATGTATGAAAAACACTAGCCAAAATGTCATGCCTGGAAAGGTGAATGTAAGTGTACCAGTCTTCTGATAACCTCTGTTAACATTACACATGACTAACACTACTTTAATACACCTGGACATAATGAGTAGATAAAGTGTATTACACAGTGTTTCGGCCAGAAAATTTTACTCGAGGGCCAAAGTGACCCCTGAAAATCTTTTTTAGGGGCCAATTTTTTAGGAAAGGGGCCAATAAATTGAAAGCTACAGAAGGGAAAAATGCACCAGGGTACCAAGGAAAATAACGCAGTTTATTAGGATCTATGATAAAATTTAATAAGTGATTTTTTTTGAATCAGATACTATTATGAAGGATCCGTGCATTACAAGAGAACAATCCTTAGGCATACATTAATTAGTCAATGATCAAGGGCTTGCAATGCATCATAGGGCGATTTCAAACACGGTCATCCATTTGGAAGTTTTCCGATGAGAGAGAATCAATACAGCAAAGCAAAAGGACAGATTGACTTCTTTTCTTATGTTAAATGTTTTAGAAGCAAAGATCTTTCAATATGATTTTCTAGAAGGACATAATGTGTGACAAAATAACCGTTATTGATTGTCAACACAGAGAAATGTAGTCACCATTATGCCGTATTATGGCGACTAAACCAGAATTTTTGGTTGCCAAGGATGAAATGCTTGTTGTGTTGGTGACTGTAACAAGCACAATTTCGAGCCCTTGGATGGCTTTTAAAATATTATGCCTGTGTTAAGCCTGCAGTCTTGTAAAAGGAAAGGGCCAAATTGGCCCTTTTTTTCGTTTTTCTGGGGGCCATCTCTGATTGTAACGCGGGATTCCCACAATGGCGCGCTCTGGCGGAAACACTGATTACATATACAAAAGATTAATGATCTTTGCTAGGCACATTCTTTGTTTTTACTTTATGATTAAGAAATTTGTAACCTCAAAGCATGATTGTTCACAGTATGATTAACATGTTTGTGGTGTGAATGTATCTTTAGTATAAAATTTAGAGAAAAACAACAAAAACATGACTGTCTTATGCCAGTTTAGTTTCTATATTGTAGTTTCCTCTCTCTTATTCATTAATCATACTGTAATTAGAAATAGAAGAGGGACAGTTACAATATTCACCAAAACAAATTTCACCCACACATCAAAACAAACAAGATCATTACATTGTACCATAATATTACAAAAAATTCATGTTACATTTTCTGATGTTACAAAATGAAACAGTCACTAATCAAATTATCAAATCTTTCCAGACTTTGCAACTCAAACCATGCTCAAACACACTACTACAATTGGGAGCTTTCTACTTGTGCTAACATCCAGGAAGCACTGACTACCTCCCACACACCACCTTTTATTAGCCATTAACTAAGTCAGATCACATTTAACTGCATGTAAAATTGACTTTCAATAAATTCATTCTCATGATGAGATAGAGGAATGCTTTACATACATGTAAGCAAAGACTACCTGTACCCTTTAGACTAATGACTTTTGGTTCACTAGCAGACTTTGTGAGAGATACACATGAACATATAGGCCTGTTATCTTATTATGCTGCACATTATTTACCTCAGTTCTAATAGAGCATGTTCTCTTGTATCAGGACTTGATAACTCAAGCACCCAAGTGTATATTTTCTCTCGTTCCATTTCAGACAGGTTTGATGACTGGGTAGGGTGAGTATGAGGAGGAAACCCTCTCTGCAAATGTAAAAATAAAACAATGTTTAAAACACTGTAAAAGTAAAAAAAAGGGGAAGAGTGGAGTACAACTTACAATGTATTTCAACAGAGATCCTACAGTTAATAGTTCTCTGATTACTTGATACAAAACATTAACACACAAGACACTACACGTACATGTATTTACCAGGGTGTGCAGACATAGAACATCAGTTCTCCTGCAGCTTGCTCCTGAGGCAAGTTGTATCTAGAGTACACACTCTACTACTAGCCCAACAGTCATTTTCACTAGCCTAGCTTATGTAATGTTAATTTTCTCAAATTTTAACTTGTAATAGCCTGCAGGTTGACACAATAAAAATAATGTTCAACAGAAAAGAAACCACTTATTCTTTAACCTTCACAATCTTGCTGAAAACTAATGCAGGCTAAAAATAAAACTCAAACAGCTAGAGAAGGCAGAAGAAATCACACGATCAACTTGTGGATTAAACCTTAGAAAGCTTTGTCAGAGCCAACAAAAACACGGCTGTCGAACTTCTTAAACTTGAGTTCGCAACCACTACGTGTACCTAACCAAATCTATAGCCAAGAACTTAAATTTAAGGCAGTTAAAATGCATACTAGCCTGTTGTCCAAGCTGATGCATCATATTTCTTCGCTCGTATTCAGTTCTGTGTCCGTTTTCTAAACACACCTTCTTTCCCAAAACGCTCACAAAAAGGCAAACATGGCGGCCCACGACAATCTCTGAGCCCTTGGTTGTTTTTGGTCAGCGGTGAACTTCCGGTCGGAGTACTGGGTACTAGTTAGCCACGAAGACAAGGACACGATTGATGTCACAGAATAATATGGGGTGAAATTTTTTCTTTTTCTGATCTTCAGTTCTCTGATTTTCCTTGTATAAAATGCAGGGGTTATGGAGCTTTATAGGGAAGATTGGAACTGGTGCTGCCCAGAATTTTCCATATGAAATCGGGGATAAAGTAGGGAAACTTGAAGACAAGTCTGTTTGGACATTACATGAGGGCAAAAAGAAAGTAAGTTAGTTTTTCGAATATCTTACTGATTTAATATGCCTTGAAATTCACAAATAATAAGCAGTATTACCTTTTTTTAAGGGCACTGGAGAAACTGTGTCAGTGTTTGTTCACGATGTCAAGTCATCTTCTGAAGATAAGGTACTTGTCTATGAATTACATTAAAACCGATTAAAATTAACATAATAAGTTACATGTAAGCTTAATTAATATTTAGTCAGTTCCTTTGGCGGGACGGACCCATAAATATAAAAGGGTACCTTATAATTTTTCTTTCCCAGTGTAACCTGATGTATTTCTTAGTGCATTCAATTTTTCCCCAGCTTTAGAGACATCTTACATTTGCCTGGAGAAATACCATTATACTTATGATGCAGCTCTATTAAACATGGGTGCAATGTTTTTGATTGGTCATTACTTATACATAAAAATCATAACCATTTAGAGACACTGTACAGATCTTTGTAGAGCTACTGACATCATTAGGAAGCAGCTCTTAAGGTCTCAGATGTCAGATGAGTAGAGGAAGAATTGAATGTGTGGAGAATTTTTTAAAGCTCATTTTGAACTAACAATAATGTATTGGGAATTGTTGCCACTAGTGCAAATGGACGTACAGTTCAACTTGAAAAAATCCTTGATCCACCCTGGGGCACCCCTTATACTAGCATCATACTTTTAACCTCTCAATTGTCATAAGCTGGCACTTTGCCTAAACAGACACTACATGTATTTCATGTCCCAGGGGTTTCTGTTCAGATTGTGTAACATGTTATAACATATTGGACTGCTTGCATGATTTTTTAGATAATTATTGAAACATAGGCTCAAAAAAAACCTTGAATTCCAGCTTGGCATTGGGACAAGTACTGTAGCTATCAAATTTTACAATGTACTTGCCCTGGGCAAGTCTAGTTTTCTCTTTTAATGATTTCGTGGGCAGACGGCTGGCCTAATCCCTTGACCATCAGGTTAGTGGGAATGAAACGTTAGTGGCCCTGTGCCTCTCTCCACCCAGGTGTGTAAATGAGTATTGGTGAACTTAAAGGAGCTCAGTCACGGTATTTTGAGTTATTTTGGCCACATACAAAATTACCTTTAAATGGTAGGAAACCTGAAAATAACAGTTTAATAAGATAGAAAAACACCAAAGACATAATGATAAACCATAAAGGAACAAGGATGGCTAAGGATGGAGAAGATTGACACAGATTACAAACGACGAATTTGAAAAATTGAGGCTCAACTTTTCAATATGCACAAACAGTGACTGAGCCCCTTTAATGCTGGGGGTAGTCCTGCAATGGACTAGCATCCCATCTAGGAGGGGGAATACTTTTAGTCGCTTCATGCAACAGAAAGCAGGATAAGCTCCGGCCTAATGGGCCCCCTTGGCTCACGTGCAGGCTTAATCTTATCAGAAGAAGAATCTACTTACCCAGGACAACTGGAGACACTTTTTTCAAGTCCTGTGAAAATGGATGAATGAAAGTTTGACTTGAATCAAGCATTTGTCCAACATTCTCCAAACAGCATCCTTTATCAATACGATTTCATCTTTTTAGGGTATAAATAATAATGATTGTAAATTACATGCAAGTGTTACTACTAACAGTATAATCTCGCATGTTTGGCTGCTTCAAATAAATGATTATGTGGTTTATTAGTCTATACTGACCAAAGTTTCTTACAAGGTGAAAAAAATTGATCTATACAGTGTAGTGTATATAATATTACAGACCAATTCAGACCAAATAATTAAAATTTGCTTTTTAGGGGTATCATAAAATTGACAGGGCAATCATCTCAGGGGCTTTTGATTAAGATCTGTTTGTAACACATACAACTGTATGTGTCCCAGCCTGCAACCATCACTAACATCGGTTTCTTTTGACACATATGAATTGAAAGGAGTGGGTGGTAGGATATGATTTATTAATTATAAATTTTTGTTTTGTTGTATTTAACAACAGTTTTGCAATAAAGATTTTTTTGTGGAAGACTGGTAACAATCAATTATTACTCCACAGTTACCTCGTGATTGTTACTGAGTATTTACCTCTCAAAGGTTGCCTTCACCATCTTGAAAGGTGATGGGGGGGACAAGAAGTCCATGATTTGGTTTTGAATTTGCTCAACAATAGGTTTTTTTTTTTTTTTTCAAAGGTTCAAACTGCTAAGTTAGCACTCAGAAGACTGAAAACTCTTCGCCATCCTAATATCGTAAGATACATTGATGCACTTGAGGTGAGGATTAAGGAAATGTTACCACTGATGGCACTGTCTTAAATGTCTCCCTGTTATAACTACATTTACAGACAAACTTAGTTAAAATTCTATTGCTACATGAAGGTGTTTTATTTTCTAACCCTTAATGTGTAGAAACAATTATAACTGACATTTGAAAAGTTAAGACTTATTCTTGGTTTCTCCTACAAATCTCTTAAGTAAAAATTGCTGGTGAAGTTAATGATACAGTGGCTCATAATATTGTGTTTGTGTAGACATTATCTAAGATATTTCTATCACAGTCCACAGGGTTTGGATTTCTTTTGGTTTCAACTCTCCCACCCTGACTAAGGACTGGAAATTCCAATTAACTTGCATAATATGTACATTTTCACCAGGTTTCTATCAAGTTATAAACAATCCTGTGATACATGTAGTTTTGGAGAACTCATAAATGCTGCAAATTAAAACACTCACCTATGGCTTGTGTTCCCAATTTTGCAACATTCCTCATTTCCTTGAACTTCCCCTTATTTTAATCGATTGAACAATTAGATTATGAGCTCCAGATTTCTATCTTGTGGTAGCTGACTCGGGCACAGCCCGAGTCTGCTATCACGCATAGAAATCAAGAGCGAATAATCTAATTGTTTTAGTATAAATCTACCAGTCTTTCCAAACTTTATCTAAATCCTCTTCACAGAAGAAGCGGCCACCAGTTGGTCAATAAGCGTGCACTGCAACACAACTCACTATCCTGACAACAGAATAGACAGTGAGTGGCATAGGCAATCAGCGAATAGCATTCATGGTAGAACACTAGTAGGTTTATACTAAAACTGGATTGAAACACAGAAACAAAATGTTTACTATAGGATTTGTTAGATATTACTGGACTAGGGATAACTTTTCTTTTTCTTTCTTTTTTTCAGTCCGAAACAGTTATTTACCTGGTTACAGAACCTGTGCGGCCATTAGAAGTGCAACTTAATGATGATGACAACTCTAAGTCTGACCTGGCCATCTCTTGGGGATTACATCAAATAACAGTATGTGTGCTTAACTTTGTGTATGCTTATACCATTAATATTTCCACTCAACAATGTGTGGTTTTAGTTTTGACCTTCCTTTGACAATCCCCATGCTTTTTGTGTGTATATTTCTTTTGCTTCGACAAAACAAAATATCATTTAATGATAGTAAGAGCAAAATAAATGCTACGTTCATGCTGGTGGTTAAACTAAACCTGTCCATTAATTTTTTTCTTATACGTAACATTTACATCTGGATCATTTACATCTTTCTTCTCTTAACCTTGGGAGAATTTTGCTGGAAGTAGGAAACAAATTCTGAATTAACTTATTACTTGTTATCTTAATTTTCTGCAAGAGGACACAAATCTTGCAGAATATCTGTAACAGAGCTCGACTTTGTGACCGCTGGTGTCGCTAATGGGACCAAATTTTTGTCACTGGCAACTAACTTTTCATGCTTTTCACTGAAATACTTTTGCTGGTGACTAAATCTGAAAACTTAGGGGCTAGCTGACCCCAAGGTTTTTGCCTGAAAGTTGAACCCTGTATAAGTGACCAAAAAGTATGACTTTAATTTATAACTATAGTTTTATGACTTTTTGTCTGAACTGCACATCACATGCTTACTGCCCATTGATAATGTTGTCTCCTCAAAGAAGAGCAGTGCAGTACATTTATTAACTGTATATGTTTTCAAGCTCAATTTTGGAGATCATTAAAAACTTTTTGTCCATAATTGTGATGGTACAGTGTAGATTTCACTTTTTCTGAATTTTAGGCTGGCCTCAGCTTCCTCACAAATGACTGCAGTTTAATTCATGGTAATGTGTGCATGGCATCAGTATTTGTGGATGTTGCAGGGGAGTGGAAGCTTGGTGGAGTAGAATACCTGAAGCCTGTTGATCCACCTCCTAACACTGAAGAACCTGATCTACCTCGTCTACCAGTGCTACAAGTCTATGAACCTCCTGAGGGAAGAAAATTTAGTAAAGGCAACAAAAAGATTGAAAAATGGTTAGCCCTCGCAATTATTATTTTATGAAACATTCAGTACTGTAAGCTGTGCTTTCAGTTGATTTACCATTCTGTAACTCCTCCTCCTCCTCCTCCTCCTCCATCTACATGTAGTCACCTACCCCCCCCCTTCTCCTCTCTCCTCTCTTCTTCATTCACACCACCCCTTCCTTATTCACCTTTCCTTCCTCCTCGTGATTCACATCCACATCCTCCTCTTGTTTCTTGCCCTCTTTCCCTTCCACTTCTTCCTTATCCTTGTTTTCCCCACCTCCTCCTTTCATTCCCATCTCCTCTTCCTTGTCCATCTCCTCCTCCTTCTGTTCCTCCTCATCCTCATCCTCCTTCTCTTCCAACATGACCACCACCACCACCTCTTTATTCTAAGTACAGTTACTGTAGAACATTGTCCTAGTCAAAACATGATATTTATTTAGCTTTAGAGGGTGAACATACATGTAAAGTTTGTTTTCAAGCCTGCAGAGTGTGGAGCTCTGCCTTGCTCGACTAATGCTTGGCTATTCTCCAGTCTCTGAACTTTGTAGAAGTGTTGCTGCTCCTTTGCAGTGACAATAATGGTGCAATAGCCCACTTGCAACAGCATTTTTGCTGTAATGCTCATCTAGCAATTTTGTTGATACTTACCTGTATTTATACTCATGGCACTGTCTAAGAAAAGGCTCCTGCATAAGAACACAACACACAGGGTGCTTTCCATTATGTCAGAGTGACCAGTCAGAGACCAGTGGGAAATGGAACCACATTTTCTGATTTTCTGATCAAACCAGGCCAACCAAGAGGAATGGTTCTTACCATTTTTTATTCCTCTTCCAGATTCCCTAGACGTAAGTGAAGAGAAGTAGGGCAATGAAATGGTTTGTCAAAAATGGAACAGTAAATTTTGGTCAGAATATTCCAACCAAAATAAGTGGACAACTTTCAGAGGTGATCCTGAATATTCCAGTCAGAAAGAACTGAAAAGGACCTCTCTGTTTGATTTCCTACCGAAATTTCCAGAATCTTTGGCATAATGGAAAGCGCCCACAGATTCAAGCCAGATCTGACACCATCTAATCCAGAGATCAGTGTACTGTCAGGTCTTGATACATGTACCTCCTAAAAATTAAATTTAATGTACTGTGTTGTAACATTTGATAAATATTCCATTTATGAACTTGTACAAGATTCCTTGGCTATCGATTCACTGTTTTTCTAATCCAAAATTGACACCTTGCAGGTCAGCAGATATGTGGGGTCTTGGATGTTTAATATGGGAAGTCTTCAATGGCTCTTTGTCCAGAACAGGTTCCCTGAAGTCTGTTGGCAAGATTCCAAAGAGTCTTGTGCCAGATTATGTACAGCTTGTGGGTGCCAACCCTAAGAGCAGACCAAACCCTGCAAAATTTCTACAGGAATGTCGAGCACATGGGCATTACCTCAAAAATAGCTTTGTCGATGCAAACTTATTCCTGCAAGAGTTACAGGTTTGTTTGTTGTGTTTATGCTGAAAGAATGCTGCAGTCACATACCTTTTGAGCATTGCATGTACCATATATGTAGTTATGCGAGTCGATTGAATTACTCGCTTGAGTAAGGAAACCAGTGCTTCCTCTGATCATCATGTCAGTTACTTGTGACTACTAGACTAAGTTCATTGTTCCATTTCAGGTCATGTCATTTACTTCTGCTTTAAAATGTTAATCATTCTTCCACTTGAGGTGTAAATAATTATTTTAAGACATCATTTCATTGGTCTATAAGGGTGTAGACCTTTGCACTGATCAGACTTCACTCAGCTTGGGTCAAATGTACTGCTTGTAAACTTTTCAAAATGTCTGAAATCCTCCACCTACATGGTAAAAGTGAATTAAAATTGCACCCACTGGAAGGTTGAATTTTTTGTGCAGCATATGCATAGGGAATTAATAGTGAAATGTTGTCTATCAATCAGTACTGACGTTAACAGTCTATTGGATAGGTTTAAACTTAGTTTGCCACTGCTCTTCTTATTAATAATGTTTTGCATTTTTTTGTCTTGAAACTCTCACTAATCTCTAACAAACTTTAAAGGAGCTCAGTCACAGTGTTTTGTCTCTTTTTTTTTTTGGCCGTGTACAAAATCTCCTTTAAGTGGAAGGAAACCTGAAAATAATAGTTTACTAAAATAGAAAAACATCAAAGAGATAGCA
>NW_028301552.1:22537500-22555000 GCF_042242905.1 Orbicella faveolata
CAACAAACTTAACTGATTTCAATGACAGTACTAAAGGATAGTTGAATTTGGTTGTTGCCAGTTTGCAAAGAGAGTTTAACTTATGTGTTCTTATTGACTTATTGAAAATTAATACTTTTACGTATTTTTCAGACCCGGCAGAAGGTCTTGATACCGGCATTCTTGCGGGCGTTACGAGATCCGTTTCCTCCTGCTCGCACGGCAGGTGTGATGGGCTTCCTTGCTTCAGCAGAGTATTTCAGTTTAAAGGAGAGTGCCGCTAAGATCTTACCAGCCTTGTGTACTCTGACGGTGGATCCTGAACGTAAAGTTAGGGACCAGGTAAGGTTATGCAGAAACTTGCTTTTATCGTGTTTAGATAAGGTGTGTATTGTTAGTGAATGAAGTAAAATTAATTTTGATTTTCGTCTGAGTGATCTGTCAAGTGCTTTTCCGTTCAGCAACGAATACTTACAGTGTCTTTTTCGCTTACTAAGCTCCTCATGGGGTCTTTGGGTACACTTGTCTCATTGAAGTAGTGTATTAAAGTTGAACTAGTTCTCGACAACTGCTTAACAACGATTACTGTTAATCCGTCAACTGCCATTTTTCACACAAAAGCGTGGGTAAGGAAAGTATCGTTTGCAGCAATACAGTATTTAAGCGGTATTACGCATGAGACCACTATTTTTAGCCAGTTATCTGCGGGTCACGTGGTGGGCTCTCGGCCAATGAAAAGGAAGAGAAAATGCGTCGAATGATAAGAAAAGTTGTTTGTTCTGCAGGTTTTTAAAGTTATCAAGGTGCTTTTGGCTAAAATTGAAAAAGCTTCAGAAGATCCTGAGTCAGCTGTGAACCAATCAGGTGAGTGGTGTACGCTCTTGGTTGGCAAAGGAAAGGGTTTGCATTTACGAACGTGCATTCCTGAGTATTTTGCATTTTAAACGTGAAATGAAAACCTTCCTCTTAAATCAATTTTTAATGTCATAAATTTTATATGTAAATAGTGTTTCAATAATTGTTTATCGATAATCTTGGAGTATTTTTTTAATCATCTTTATCATTGTCTCTAAAAAGCCCCCATGGGGAGTTGACAATAAAATTTGTATTGTATTGTACGCGTGTATGAGAGCACGGCTGTCATGCCTTGCGGTGGATGTGTTAAGTGCCGCTCGAACAGTTTGGAGTCGGTATCAGCACTGCTCTCACTCGGACTAGAACCGAGACAAAGTTTAATACTGTGGAGTATGTGCTTCTCTGCTTAGCAGGGACCGTGTATCGATGATAATCTTGCCCAAGAGCACTGCAAGTGAATGAAACGTACATGTGGAAAGACCCGCAGCAGGTACTAATGGGGTGCTCAAGGACATCTTCAAGGAATGTTTCAAAATTTACAGCAACTTAAATTGCCTAATCCAAAGGAGACTAATGGAGCCTTAAGATATGGGAAAGGGCCTGAGAAACAGATGGTCTACCCTCCCCGGCTTCCCCGCCCCACCCCGCCCCTGCAATGCATTGCTTTTCGCTTAAAAGCAAGATCATTCTCTTACATGAGTTTATTAATTAGAAGGTGAGCAAGCCCCCGAGACAGGTGCCGGCGGCTCTTGGACAGGATGGGCTGTCAGCTCCCTAACATCAAAACTGTACCGAGGAGGAACTGCAGCAGGTGGCGCCACAGAACCGGCTGACAAAACTGTGCCTGGCAAAGACACAAACGCAGGTACGAGTGTCTTCAAAGTAGTTATACCTACAAGTAGATTTAAAAAAACAAACTTCAAACAATATTCAACAGAAAGTCTGAATACACACGTTAGGGGTTAAGTCTTATCTCCGGTTTTAGTAGCATAAAGTGACTGATAGTACTGCTTCCCTCCCAAGACATGATGCCAGGCCAAGTAAGGTTACCTCCCTTTCCTCAAAGTTTTTTCAGGGTATTACCTTTTTTTTTGCTTTTGGGTGAGGAAGATTTCTGAGAAATAATTGTGATACCCAAGAACACAACAGCTACCTAATTGTTCCCCTTCGAGTGTCTTCACTGAAAGACGATGTTGATATTTCTCTCAGCAGACACAACGGCTGTCAGTCAAACAACAAGCACAGTGTCTCCAGAGACTAAACAGGCCACAGACAAAGACAAGGGTCAAGACTCGGGAAGTGATTATGGAGGGGACTGGAGCGAGGACGAGTGGAATGATGCTCAGGTAAGGGGAAATGACTCTCTCCCTATGGGGGGGGGGGGGGGGGGCGAAAACCGGTTACGGAGGGGATTGGAGTGAGTGACGAGTGGATGGATTAATGAACAGCTGAGGGGAGCTAACGTTCCCCAGGGGAAGGAACAGAGAGGATTCATTGGAGGGGGGAAGAGTGGAATGATGCTCAGGTAAGGGAGGGACACTAACTCCCCCGTGGGGGTGGAAGTAGTGGGCAACATAGGCAGATAGAGAAAGTTCTCTTTTTGTTGCGTGTTTTTAATAACCTTCACGATGGGAGCTTTTTGTTGTTGAAACAGACTGTAGCAATCTCTTCACAATTAACTACACCAAAGTTTTGTTTGATTTTGCTGAAAATGAAAGAAAACGAAGACCTGGACATGTTCGTGTTCCTTCGATGTGTATGTTTAGAGTAATTGTTCTATATTCTCTCTAGCGATGTGTTATAGGGCGGTTTTCAATTGAGTGTCGAAAGTAATCAGACAATTACTTTTTTTCAGACAATTACGTTTTGGTTTTACTACGGTTTGAGATTGGCTGAGTAGTGTAATTGGTACGTAATTTATACGTAATTGGTATGGTTTTGTTTTACGACATTCAGTTGAAAACCGCTCTTTGAACAAACACGTTTGTAATGTTGACTGCTGGCTGCCAAACGCTATTCAGGCTGATTTAAGTTCTTGGTTTAGATCCAACTTATTTGAACAAATAGGAACTGGAATTTTTTTTCGTCTAGAGACCTTTTCAGGTCTACCCGAGGGATGGTTCTTTTAAGCAGTTACACAGTGTACCTAGCGAGTGCTATTTATGATTGGGCAATTGTAATTGGAAGCGTTTTGTGTAATGCTGCTAGAGTTTTAGGGAAAAAAGCCGTGTGTTATTGTTACAGTGCGCTTCAGCTTCCTCCAGGCTTTCAGAGAAAAGGGAGAATAAGAGAGAAGACCCTGTCCTCTTTCTATTTTCCCGGCCTAAGCCACGTGCGCCCAGAAAAGAGGTTCATTTCGTACTTGGCTCATGTCCTATTTTGTTCACTTCTTCAAAGGAACCTGATATGGAGGAACTGAAAAGCGATCTCTTAGCAGCAAAAGAAGAAATTACAGCATTTCAAACTGAAAAGAAAGAGTCGGTAAGACTTTATTCTTAGAGAACTGTTTCATATTCTGATATATAAACTAAACGCTTGAGAAAAAGTTGGTTTGTGTTTAACTTCCATTTCTCGGCTCCCAGTCTCTCAGACGTCCCGCAAGTCTCCTGGGCGATGCAGACGGAGCGGAAAGTGGGAGCGACTATGGTGATTGGGAGAATGATGACTGGTCTGTCGATAGTTTTGCTCCACCTTCGTCTAAAAGCAAAACATCTCAGAACATGCCACCAAACAAAAAGGTATGTGAATTCACAATACTCAAATCTTCGATTTTTCGCAAATTGATGCGTGTCCCTCGCTGTTATGTTGAGCTTATTTTGTTTTTTCAATGTAAACTACCAGACTACTCAGCAAACTAGAGGCAGTACAAGACAGAGCAAGTCTTCCGCTGCTGATGAAGACTCCCTGGTGTCTGAGAAGCTGGGCGGAGCCTCCCGCCAGCCCACTGTAGCTAGCGGGTGGGATGAGGACTCGTTTACTCCCGAGGTAAGCTGTTAAATGAACGAAGCGCAGCAGGGATTTGAAATGCGTAATCCAAGAAGTGTATGGTGAAGTTACTCTTTTGCGGTGCGACTTGAGAAAAGCATTTATTTATTTGCGTTTTTTATTAACTAAAAGAGATTTTTGGTCGAGAAGTAGCCTATTTCCTCGAACTAATTAGTGACTCTGACCTAAATAAAGAAATAAAGTTACTTTTTGACGAGATGTATAATAATTGGCAACTGGATTATGAGCTCGCGATTCCTATCGGGTGATAGTCGATTCGGCCTCAGTAGAATGCTAGAATTCTACTAAGGTCTAGGGCAACCAGCCTCAAGCTTTAAATAACAATTTAATCTGCGCGTGATTTTGCTAAGGCGAGAAGTTTAATACTACTTACTTTGAAGAGAAATTACCTCACCAACAGGCATCCCAATATCAAATTTACTATAGAACTCGAAGAAAACCAAGAGATCCCATTCTTAGTTCTCCTCATCAAACGCCATCAAAATGCCTTTTCTACAACAGTACACCGAAAAAAGACCTTCACAGCTCTTTACACCAAGTGGGATTCTTTCACACCAAGAAAGTACAAAATCAATCTGATCCGCACCCTCACTTATCGCTGTTTTCGCACATGATCTGTTCAACATTTTCTTCATTACAGGCTGCTCTCTCTGATCTAAAGAAAACACTGCTTCTAAATGGTTACCCAATATAAATGATGTCTTAAACAAGCATAGGAACAGACCTTCCGAAACTGTTACCACGGTTCCCAAGAGAGATGTAATCCTTGTGCTTCCTTATTTAGGTTTCCGAAGCGAAGTTTTTAAACGCCGTCTTAAATCTTGTGTTAATAAATTTTTTGGTTTCGTCAATCTTAGGTTGATTTTTCAGAACACTTGCCGAGTTAAGTCCTGTTTTCCTTACAAAGATCGTTTAAATCGCTCGCAAAAATCTAAAGTCGTATACAAAGCCAGATGCTGGGATTGTGACGCTTTCTATATCGGCAAAACAAAGCGACGACTGCATGACAGAAAGATCGAGCATGTTAAAGCCCTTACGCAAGTGGGTCACGCTTCCGCTGTTGCTGATCACGCAATCTCCACCGGCCATAACATCAAATGGGACCATTTCGAGGTCTTAGCTAGTGGACAATGTGATTTACATTGTAAAATAAAAGAAACATTGTTTATACGAGACTTAAAACCAACACTTAATGACAATGCTAGCAGTGAAAAGCTGTCACTTTATTAGCTATCACCTTTTGTTTTCGTTATTGTTTAGTTAGTTACCAGTGCCTCACTTTGTATTTTTAAGTTTTAAATCTTTCGTTTTTTTTTGTAACCGCCACTTCTGAAGATGCGTGCTGTAGCATGCGAAACGTCAAGAAAATTTTAGATTGTTCCAAACCATGCGTAGTTCATGTGTTATGTTTGTTGCCGCTGTTTGCATTTTATTTCTTGTTAAATTGAAATGGTCAAAGAACAAGAGTGTTTAAATGAAGAAAAATTAATGTGATACTTAATTATACTTCATATGATGAGAAATTATTGGCAATCTCTATTTGAAGAACATTTGGTAAGAATTCTACTAAAGCAATTAGATTATAAGCTCGGGATTTCTGCTCGAGTTAACTTAATCACGCAGAGAAACCTAGAGCGAAAAATCTAAATGTTTGAGTATCTACGGTAAATAAACTAAATTTTCTTCAAGGACATTTCGAAAACGCAGTGTAGCGGCCGCCATTTTGTTAACCGCACACTGCTAGGCTACTCACTATCCACATCAGAATACTAGATAGTGAGTAGCGCAGAACGAAAAGAGAACGGCATTCGTGATAAATCGTTAATGGCTTTCCAGTGGTTTTCCATGGGCTGCCAGTAAACTGGAATTCGTAATCTGCGATTTTGTTTCATGATGGGTGGTGTAAGTCAAGCCTATGATCTTGTGGATTAGTCGTTATATTGGCACGTATTTTAAAAAGCGTGATATGTTATCAATCCAGTACATTCAGTTGGATTGGTTAATATCTGAAAAATCTCTGTTCATCCATAGGTAAAAAGCAAAACCGCCGCCACTGGTTCTGGAAACCTGAAATCTTCTCACCAGAGTAAAAAGAAGTTAAGTGCAGATAAACCGCCACAATCGAAAGAGGCAGAAGACGACGCGTGGGATGTAGGGGACTGGGGATCGTTTGAAGATTCTCCGCTGACCAGCAGTGCCCCTGCTGCAGAAGTACAGAGTAAAAAGTCCCCGGATGATGACTGGGGTCAAGACAAGTGGAATGCGGAGGACTGGGGACAAGACAAACCCAGTAAAGCAGAGCTTGCGAAAAAGAAAAGAGAAGAAAGAAAGCAAAGACTGCAGGCACAAAAGGATAAGCGGGCCGCGAGTGCAAAAGGGCCTATGAAACTTGGAGCAGTCAAAATGCAGTGAGAATTTGAAACTAGTTATACGACGTGCAGTAATGTGTTTCTGTTCCCGTGTTTACATTGAAAGGAACAGATAGGCCTAAAGGTTGAAGACTTGAATCTCGAAGGTGATATTTGTCAAATTGCTCATAGCGGAAGCCTGCCATGGTGAAGGCGCTGGGACTTCGCTGAGAATACTTCACTCGCCCTGCTAATGTGTAGGACAGAAAAGGCGGCAGACCTTGAAGAATGTCAATGCTTTCAGCCTTTTCTTCGTCTATTAAAATGCATGGGATTATCTGATGGGGAATCTTTCATTTCCACCCTCCATTTCTCAATGATAGCACAGCAGTCTCTTTCGGTCGTTCGTCAGTTCATCGACAAATCAAATTCTTCTTTGTGTTTTTACTCCTCGAGCGTACGTTCGCTACCACTAGATAGACAATGAAGACAATCTGGATTTCATATTTTCGACGAAAAGACTACATATGTCGCAAAAAACATTATTATTTTGAAATTAAGAATATTTAATATATCAAATTTATTTGATATCGTCTCCCCATTGTGGGGTCCAGTGGTCGATAAATGAAGCAAAATATTGCCCAGCTAGAAAGACGCATAAGCCATGTCATCAACATAATTCCAACTTTGCGAAATACAACGCTGAAAGGAAAACAAAGAGAGAAAATGAGAATAGTCTGCGGGTACAGCTTAGGAAAATAATGAAATATTTGACAATATTTGACCGAAGTTCGGAACCAGGCTATCCACTTTTCTGTTTTAATGACAACGCCACGGGGAAAATAATTCTATTATAATATTTTTAAAGAGAATAAAACATAATTCCAGAGTCTCTTGTTTGAGTCTCTTTTCTGCTATTCTCTGTGTGTGCCTTTATCATGATGAACAGAACATGATCAACCTCGTTCCCAGGGTCTTTGGGAAGAGATAGGACCCTGGGAACGAGATTAAACATGTACCAATCAGTACAATCAGTAGGTTGCACTGCAGAACGTTATTTCCACAGCAACGTAGTCGAACATTTCAATACCGACACCAAAGAGGGCTTACTGTATTTCGTATAGAATACAAACAAAGTTAAACTAAAACTGGAGTAACTGTATGCAAACACCCAAAATTACTAACTGGCTTGAAAGTGTTGTGAGTGATAAGAAACTTTCACTTCTATAGAGGATGGTCCTTTTCTATATTTGTCAATAGATCGTTTTCACTGTCACGCAATAAAAAAATAAATCGAAAACCATCCAGTGGAAAACGCTATGAAATTATGATGTTATAGAAGATAACTAAATAAGCCACTTCTCCAAGTTTCAGACCTGTGCGTTTCCCCAAACTTCAGATATTCGTCGGAATGTTTCGCCGATATTTACAGAACCCAGTATGAAAACGCCATGTTGGTGTACCTCCGTGGTACACCAATATGGCGGCCGGAAAATAGTGTAAACATCTGGAACTTACTTTGGCTATCTAGGCGACTGATTATCAGTACTGATCAAACAAGCATTTACATAAGCACTTTTCCTAATGCTTTAACTTCTAAAAAGGCTTAAAATCATGAGATAAGTATATATTTTTCGACAAACTCGATCATAGCCTTGTGTCACGCACCTCCATAACCCTGAAATTCAAAATGCTCTGGATTCCAAACGAAGCACGCTATTGAGCGGTAAAATTGTAAACAGATATAAATATACCGCCTCTTGTGCCTGATGATGACAAAAACTTTGGTGGCTCTTTCGTTTTGGATTTTAGAAAGTGATGACGTCACGTGAAAACGATCTATTACATTGTCAGCAGTTTCTGACTGAATTTTGCTCTGAAGTGAGAAAAGGAAGACCTCGAACTTTGGGTTTTCGGGCTTATCTCAAGACGTCAGCTTTCCAATTTTCGAATATCATCTTCAAGTTGATAATCAACCAAGCCTTCTAATTGGCCATCAATTCAACATAAAAGTACTTTCCTTAGAAAAAAAAACAACTTGGCATAAGTAAGTACCCCTGAGCTGTTGGAAAATCTGGCAAAATGTTGTGGGATATACCGAGACTAGCTTCCCTAAGAAGAGTGAATAGGTCACTTGATATATTAAAATTCAGCTTGATTGTGAGGCCTAGAGGACACAAACAAAAGAAATGAATAAACATGGTCATTCAATTTCCATTGTTTGTGTCTTCTAAGCCTCGCTGCCAAGCTGAATTTTAATATATCGAAAACGGTCTACTGATAGATCCAGCTGTAAAGGAGCGCATTGCATGAAGGGAGGGACGAACGCGAGACACGTAGCCCAGAGGGCGTTTTGATTAAAAGTTGTCTCACATTACCCCATTGGCCCGTGATTCGAGGTGAGATCCGAAGTAGTTAAGAATTTGCTCATTTCGTTTAAGATTACATTATAAATATTCGAATTTTAAAATGTTGATTGCAATTTCAGAAGTCGGATAGCTCGCAGTATGTATAGGTAATGATATGAAAGCGAATTTCTTTCCACTTAATGTTTGAAGATTACATAAAATTGCACTAACCTTAAAGCAAGCGTAATTTGAAAGAAGTTAAACAAATAAAAAATATAGAATTTAAACAAATATAAATATGAAAAGAAGTTAATTTGTCATGCATTGTTCACAAATTGAGTTTAATGACGCAGGAAAGCGAGCAAGCCAGACTTTTCTACCGAAATATAACTAGCATAATCTCCTACAAGTACCTGCACATTCTTGAAAATGAACGAGAAGGGTTTAGGAGAAGATCGCAAGGAATAGTCTACAATAGTTGAAAGTTTACGCCATTGCAGAATATCGAGAAGAAGCAAAGAAGCCTCTATCCTAGCTATGTTTTAAGACATTTCGAAATTTTAATAGGAGTTTGAATTGGAGGCGATGTCTCCTGCCCAAACAATAATAAACTGAATAAACTGCGGGGAAATGAGCAGCCAAACGAGAGCAAAGCAAACGAACGCGCTACTGAACTAAGATTCACTTTCTTACCTTGATAATCTCTTGTAATTATGCACTATTCTAGAAGCATAATTTTACTACCAATCAGGGGATATAATAAGATTATATAGCCGTTGATAATTATGTACAAGAGATTATCAAGGTGAGTGATTTCTCCATATAGGTCTAATACTCCTGATTTCAAAGGGCATTTCACCGCATAATGAGAAAATAACCAGATTGATCTTTCTTTCTTTCTAAACTAGGCAATTGACATATAACGACTGGATTATAAATTCTCAATTGGAACTCAGCTTTAAACAACAAGAAACAGAAGCCATCGAGTTTTGTTTTGTTAATTGGCTGCATGTTGCATGAGACATTCCATTGCTTAGTTTAAAAGGGAAAAAACTTTTCTCTCGCATGGTTCCCGCTGTTAGTTGGAATTTGATCCCCATATTACCCGTTTGTCCATTTTACCTTTGGTGAAACCTCCTGCTAGATCTCGGAGAACATATTCCATTGATTTAATAGTGTGTAAAGTTATCAACAATTACCGCATTTATTTCGAGGCCGCCTAATGTAGCTAATTGGAGTCCGGAACCTATGGTTTGCCTCAGTCGAATTATAAATCGTTCTCGTTTTTCTGTTTTGTTTGTTTGCTTGTTTGTTTGTTTATTTGTTTGTTTGTTTTTTCTAAACAGTTACTTGACAACGTTGGTTTTCTGTTAAAGACAAGTAGGAACGTGTGAGAGTCGATGTTACTCCGATCATAAAGCTAAGCACAACCAAATGAACGGTAAAGGTAAAGTCTGCATGCGAGCCAAGTGGCCCACCAGGCCGGAGCTTATCCCGGTTTCTGTAGCATGAAGCGACTGGGAGTATTTCTACTCCCCCCTGGATGGGATGCTAGTCCATCGTTTAACCAAATAAACGAAACATGTCAAGTAAGTTCTTAAAACTTGTTGTAACATGACTTGACACTTTGACATTTTAGTCTCTTAACTAGATGTGGCATTCACGACCTTAAGCTAATTCTAGACAGAAGAATATCGGCCAAATCGAGCAATTTAAAAAAGTTATAATTCTCGAGGCGTATCTATTGAATTCTCCAGCCATATTTAATTTAGTCATTTGATCTTGGTGGTTATAACTTAATCAGGCTAGGTTGTCTGTTTTTTTACCACATTGCTTCCCATTTGGCTTTGATTTTCCTTTGTATCAAAAAGTTGCACATGTGCCCCACCCCGCTTTGAACCTGAATTTGATCCCGAAACCAGGCCAGCCCAATTGTTTTTATTTTACTTTGTCAAGCGATCAGCCTGATTTCGAAAAATATGAGTGATGGATATCTCAAAGCCGGGTAGATGGAGCTCGATAGCCCTGGTAGGCAGTCCGTCTAGGAAAAGGAAAACTCTGATTCTAAACCACGGGCGGATGGAGCTCATCAGCCTTGGTCGGCAATCCATCTACGAGAAGGAAAACTCAGAAACCAAACCAACCGGCCCTCCAGGTTTGGGGGTTGGGCGCTGGGCTAACAACCCAGCCCCGGAAAAAACAGACTTGTTACAGAAACCGCAACAACAAATCCAGAAAACAACTTGGCTCCGGAAGAGTCCTCTCCAGTAGAGCCTATGATGCGGGCTGGTGAAAGCCTTCGGTGAAGGCCATCGGAACGACATGGGCACAGCTGAGGAGGACCTCACGGAACCGAGTGCGTTGGAGGAGTGTTGTTGCGGTCCTATGTTCCTCAGGGAATTAAAAGGCTTACGCACATCTCAAAGTTAGAAATCCACTGATTAACAAATGGTGCGCCAACTAAAGATCTGGAAACTGAACGCTCTCGTTTGAACAAGTTCTTAAAAGATCTATCCCTTTATGCTATTGTAATATTGGGGCGTTAGAACTGGGTAACATTGACAGCGTAAATGTTGTTATTGACGTTTCATGCTTCACTTTAACGAGGAAACTGACTTGAGTATAAAAAGCTTCCTGTCCAAAATATTAAGTGATATTTTATCAGCAGTCTTTTATCAGTTGTTTTGCTGCTGTAGCAAACGAGGAAGTAAGACCAGTCGAGAGTAAGGAAAATAAGACTCGCAGGTTTATCTTTCGCTGTTCCAACTGTCACGTGGGATTGAGAAACTCGATGCGACCGTTTACATTATAATATGAAGTCATCACCAACCAATAGCGAACTAACATGTCATCTTATTCAATAAAGTCAGGTATTTTTTTCTTGGCGGTCTTGGGAGAAAAGAATATTGTGTTGACATACTCGTCGGACTTGCTTTGAAGCACGCAGTCTAATTCTCCACAGAATTGTTTCCTCGCGTCTAAATCCCGGTAAGCTGATAAATTTCATGTTCTTCTTCGTTGTTTGAGGAGTTTATTTCAAGTGTTGTTTCTCAATTACGTTTTTAACGATGTCGTTTTAAAGGATTGACGCTTGACTACCGGTTATTAACTTCTAGTATCGTAGCTAAAATCCAGCTAATTTAACGTGATTCTAGTTCACACATTTTATTTAAAGGTAGGCTAATAAATATTCCGCAGGTATTTAACAGTGGTGGTTTTTAGTCGAATTTGAGTACTGGAACCTGGCACTGTTCGTTTCTTACAAAGATGTGATCTTCATTACCCAGCACACTTAATCTTATACCAGAAAATTGAAACACTCCAGGACAAGTTTTCAATTGCCGTTACAAAACCCAAAACTTTACTTACGTCTTAAACAGATGAGTCGTATGTGACCTCAAGTTAATTAATTTTAATACAGTGAGGAATTTAATCAAGCTCTATTGTTATTATCCATTTCCAAATTTTGCGACAGACTTGTCGTTTGTATAAGAGTTTTAATTTCTGCGCCTTAGAATTGGATTAACAACAAGCTATGTTTTCCCATCTCGTTTTACGATATTTACGCCCTTGTGTCCTTTCTTAGAATTGGGTGATCTGTTTGGCGAAAATTTTCGCCTGAGAACCGATTTTATTATTGTTCCATATTCTCTTATAGAAATGCTGACCAAAGAGCTAAACTTCCAGTCCAAAAAAAAGTTGTGAAACATCTAACAGCGAACTTTTGTCAACTACTTTCGCTAGCTTTAAACGACATGAAAATAACAATAATCTCGTAAGTGTAGCCATGAATTATCTGCTATTGTTAAAATGCAGAAACTTGATACCAATTATCATGAGTCATGGAGGACCAATAGCAATTAAACATGTCATCTTGTTCAGTGAAGTCGGGTTTTGTTCTTGACATTCTTAAATGAAGAGAACCGTTGTGTTTGAGGTCTTCTAATCTTCGGACTTGGGTCTAATTTCCACACCAGTGTTTTATAATGTTTAAATCGTGGTAAGTTCGGTTTTATGGGGTAAGTGCTGATTCCCTGTATGACACGACTTTTTATTTTGTCGTTTAAGAGGGTTAGGGCCTGACTTCGTAAATAATAAGTATGGAATATAAGATTTGTGGTCATCACACTGAGGCTATGTTAATTTGTTACTATGAAGTAAGGTGCTGACTTCATTATCTTTGCCTGAAAGTCATTGTTTAAAAAAAATCTGCCAAATCGGCCTCAAAAACGGATCAATCATCACTATCAGCGTTAAAAATAGTCAACATCCTAGCCACCTTTTACAGCTCGAAACGTCGCTCTAACTGACTGGAAGCTGCTGGTGCCAAATCTAGTTATAGAAAAACAAGTAGTTCAATTTTCAACAGTGCTTTCAAGTCTTTCTTGAATGATCAGCTGTAAACAGCTTTGCATTGTTTAAGAAAGACATTGCCGTGCCGTGTCGAATTCAATTCAACGAATTAAATTCGACAGAAATTCGACGTCTGAATCGGCTGCCGCACTTCTGCCGCACGTTCGACTGGTCTTGTCGCATTATCCGACAGAAATGCGACACCGATTCAAACGTCGAATTTCTGCCGTGTCGAATCTAATTCATACATTATGTTAATGTACTGAGCATGCGTAAATTTGGTCCCGTCAAAGAGAAATTGAAACTTGGCTATTCTCGACCCAATGCAACCTGAAAATATTGCAAAACAAACTGCTGCATTGTCAGCCTTCTCCTTCTCATTCCATTGGCGGACAACTTTTCGCAAAATTAAAGTCCTTCGTCCCTCAGTATCTCCGTCCGCCATATTGAATACTCTGCGTTTAAAACTTTTTCCGCTGACCGACATACCCGACAGTATTAATTCTGAATTAAATTCGACACAAGTGCGACGTATGAATCGTCAGTCGCATTTCTGCCGCACTTAATTGAATTGAATTCGACATGGCAGAAATGCGACGTATGAACCGGGCCTAAGTGTACATAAATATGATAAGAATAATTAACCCGAGCATGAATAACATTTACATTCACCTGTAGTAGTTACGGAACTTAAGCCTTAGGTAGTTTTGCGCTAAAAAAGGAAACGTTTGTTTTAAGTTCTTATTCCTATCCTATCCTATATCTCTTTATGCCATAAGGCACATAAGGCTTTGACATTCTCTTTCCAACCACTACGGTTTGCTGCGAGGTTTCTGACATTCGCCCATGACTGCCACCCAGCTGTTTTCCTTTCATCTTCAACCATTCTCCTCCATGTTGTTTTGGGTCGACCAGGCCTTCTTTTCCCTTCTGGCCTCCATTCCAGAGCTGTGACGCAATGTTCCTCTTTGTCTTTCCTCATTATATGTCCAATCCAATTCCATCTTCTACGTCTGATTTCATCACTCGTTCTGTTCACTCCTGTGTTCTCCTGAACTTGTTGGTGGGAGATGGTCTGAGGCCACCTTATTCTTAAAATCCTCTTCATGCACTTGTATTGGAAACCGTCCAGCTTCTTTGCTTCTGTTTTCTTAAGTTTCCAAGCTTCACAGCCATACATCAAGTTCTTATTACCTTTACAAAATGATAACGTGAATTGATGAAATTTTTTGTTTGATTGTTTTATCTTAAAAAGCTCTATACCGTACAAGACTGAAGACTACAGATAATGATGACCAAGAGATCGTTTCTCCTTTTCGTGCTGCTTGCGATTCTTGCAAGGCGAACTTCAGGACATGCAGAAAGAGGTGAATCACTTTTTTCCACGTGCTATGTCTCCAAATTTCCTAATTTCCCCCCTCTCTAACTCTGTCGCATCTGGACAATATGTTCCGGCGTAGCGTAAGCCATTTAATAAACGGCGAGAACAGCACTACTTATTCAAAAGCGACTCTAAAGTTTTCTTTAAAATATTGCAATGATGTTGAAGTATTCAGTGTATCTGTCGGTTTAACTGAAAACTATCTCTTGATGAATATGTAAAACAAATTCAAAATACACAGTTTGTTCATTTTATGTTGTGATTTTAGAGCACGGAAAAGACAAAAATGTAGTAAGAGCCATTTTGCTGCTCATTAAAGTTGAGTTTGCTCAGTGGTATTCTTATTGCCGTTTCCCTGAGGGTGCGTTCCTTCGGGATGATCCTGGTCAGGATCAATGATCTAAGTTCACTCAGATTACAATAAAATCATCCACGACCAGAGTGGATTCAACGATTCCATTGATGTACCATGATCCGGCATATAAATGCCTGTCGTTCTTTATGAAAAGTTTATAGTACTGTTGATGAGTCATTGGCATCCTCCGTTGAATCGGAAGAAACTCGGAAGAAACTTAAATTTAACTTTCACTGAAACTCTTTTTAACAGCCCGTCAAAAGAGGATGGTTAACGTCATGGACGCTTTTTCCCAAGATATCAATAAATGTCTGTTCCAGTACTGGACTCCTTATGTTGGAAAAAAGAACTCACATCCCGGCCTAAGTACATCGGTAAAATGTAAAGGAAGAGGACTTTGTTATGGTCTCGATCAAAATGAGATTGCACAATATGGTGCTTGCTACGATCAAGTGACTCTTATTCCAGTGTTCACGGGACACATTGTCCATCCTAACATTGGAGAAGGAGGTGGAGGAAGAGAAGACACCTTTAGAGCAGACACTACAATTGGTAATAGTAACCAATCAACGAATCAATCAATCGACAGCTTGATCAATCAGTCAGGGTTTTTTTGTTTGTTTATTTGTTTGCTTTTCATTCCATCGACGTCCATTCAAAGATGTTTGCTATCTTATTTTTCAAGATCCAGTAGCAACTGACGATGACTATAAGGCAAGCCAGATGAATCTGTATGCAAACTACGACATGGCAAAGCAACAATTCTGTGCCCGTGGACACTTAACTCCGAACGCAGATTTTGTTACATAACAGGGGAGAGCTTTCACTATGATAACAACAAACATTGCCCCACAGTGGCAACTTTTTAATGCTGGTAACTGGAATAACCTGGAAAAAGCTATACGACGATACGCGACCAATACCGATCATGCCCTGTATGTGTTCACTGGTACAGGTATGTACTTACGATAGGGTCCAGATAATTCATGCACTCTACAATTGTGTTTTGAAACAATATTATGGGGAATAGTATATGTGAATGAAAGATTTGTACCGTCTATGTAAATTATGAACTAATGGATTAGTTCTTAATCTAATTCATAATTTAGTAGTTCATAATTAACTGTCCAAATAATTGTTCAGTTAGATGGTTAGTTAGGTATTGTTTTACTTTTTAATTTTTTTCCATTTTTGTTTGTTTGTTTGTTTTGGCAAGGTGGTACAGCAAAACCCTTTGACGGTGACATCAAGTTAAATGAACGGGTCCTGGTACCGAAATGGTACTGGAAGGCCGTATGCGATCCAGTTGAGAAGCAGTCTGTTTTCTTTCTGGGCGAAAACACCAACGTTGACGCAGGCAACCAAAAACAAGTTCGAGGGTGCTTTGGTATAAAACAACAAAAGAGATTTGGAGTAATAAAATGCTTTAGTCTGACGGACGCAAAAAAGGAGTACGAGATGTTTCAAATTCCGGAGTTTCACGAGAAGAACTGTGTTCCTTCTAAGATAGGGGAAAACTTTTATTCTGTTCTGAAAGAAAAGCTGGTTTGAAAAACTGTTCGCAAAGAAACAAATTTGGTAAGAATTGTATACCATCGGTGAAGGTTAACTTGACCAATACAATCATAAACTGTGTCTTGTTACTTACATGAGCATCGCAAATGAATATTATCATTGCCTCCTCGATAATCGAAGTGTGGGATCACGGAACGAGCGTGACAAACGATGTTTTTACGATAACTGCAGAAATTCCTACGCGCTCATTGGCTAATTTTCATTATTATCAATATACGCGGCCAAATTGAAAACCGCCCTCTTGAAAACACGCGCTTTGCGGGCCGCAAATGACTCCTAGCGGGCCGTTAATGTATTAACGGCCCTGCAGCTGATTGGTTCTCGGTTCATCATCCGATGAATATTAACCAATCAGGTTACGTTTATTGACGCGGGAAAACCATTCAGGTGCGAACAGCTTGCGTAGTGAACGTTTGCCGTTTGGAAATTTCATTTTAAAATGGAAGAACTCCCAAATTTTCAGCTTTTTTCTAGTCAAAACTCGGACTTAGACAACGAGCAACTGGATGAGATTGAGCAAAAAGCTCAAGCGAAAAACACCAAGAGAGCAACTGAGTGGGGAGTAAAAAATTTCGAGAAATGGTGTGAGAAAAGAAAAATTACAGTGGATCTCAAAACAGTAAGTGCAACGGACTTGAGTGAAATTCTGCGAAAGTTCTTCGCTGATGGCGGGAGCTTACAAGGCAGTCATTTGAAATAAAAACTGATGACACTGGAGCCCGTTACATCACCGAAGAACTTACTGAACAAACTAAAAATTACCAAGGAGGCGCTAAACAGTCTGAGCAGTCATACTCGGATGTTCGTATGTACGAAACTTCAACTGCACTTGATCCAGTGGCTGCGTTTGAATTTTACCTCGGCAAGACTCATCCCGACTGTAAGGCACTGTTTCAGACTCCAAGCAAAGCTACCACCAAGAATGTAAACTTTGCAAGCACCCGACACTGGTACAGAAATGAGCCTATGGGAAAAAATACTATCAGCAAGATGATGGAAAGGATTTCCATCAAAGCAGAGTTATCGGAGCGGTACACGAATCACTGCATTCGTGCATCGACTGTCACTTCTTTGTTCCAGCGCGGTGTGGACGCAAGGAAAATCTGTGCAATCACAAAGCACAAAGATGAACGGAGCCTTTCCCACTACATCAGCGAGACAACAAGTGCACAAAAAAGAGAGTGTTCAAAGATTTTAAGTGACACATTTCAGCCACAACTCGCTGTTCAGCAAGAAGCTTCAGGAATCACAAGGCAAAATGTCGCGGGCCCGTCAGCCGGTCCTAGCTCAAACTTAAACC